>NW_007735205.1:0-1923 GCF_000696425.1 Galeopterus variegatus | reverse complement strand
GCTCTGTGAGGAAGGGAACCATCCTCTTCTGCAAAGAAAGCTTAAAGACGGTGAGAGATTAACACAGTTTCTAGTCCAGCCTTGTGGTTCTGGCCCGTCCTCACAGTTTGTCCTGCTTCCTCACATCACATCCACCTTCCTTTCCTCACTGCCTGCCCTACAGACACAAAGGTAACAGCTGTACATAAACTGCTGACCCGGTTTCCACATTGCATAAGGTCAGATCCCTACAATAAACCTATGTCTGTGTCTATGTGTATATCTACATCTATAGATAGGTAGATAGGTAGGTAGATAGAAAGATGATTGACAGATAGGTAGATAGATCTCCTAGTGTCTCTTCTTCTCTGATTGAACTCTGGCTAATACAAACATCCACCCAGTGACCTAAGTCATAAATCTAGTATCACCCCAGTTCCTTTCTCTCCATCACTTTTAACATCTAAGCATCCACCCAATAAGCCATTCAACCTTCCAAACCTGTTTTGTTCACCAAAGTCTTGAATCTTTTTGTTCTGTTCTGTTTTATGTTGGGATTTGACAATTGGACTATGTTTTATAAATGGCAACTGGAATATCACGGTAGAAAAAGCAGAAGACATTCATGTGTGATTGATCCTTAAAGTCTCAACAAAGGACTATGAATAATCTAAATGTAGTACAGCTTTCCCTCTCATTTTCTCACAACTGTGCAAATATTAAACAACCAGATGTGATCCTCTGGAAGAGCGAGGTCATGGAAAGGGTGTCTACAATGGTAGGTCAGGATTGTTCACTGCAGAACATTTGTTGTGACCAGTGACAAGCACTGTTCTCACTGGGACCTTGGCAGCAGCTTAATTATTAAGAACAACTTTTACAGAAATGTGTCTGTATTTATTTATCACAAAGGTGACAGGAGTTGCTAAGCAAATTCCTAATGCAANCATTAAATTCAGTATCACGCCTGGCTATCACTATCATCATTGTCATCATTATCATTTAGGGTCTCACATTCTCACAAACATTTATACTGAGAACCTTGCCCCACCCTACGAGCTCTTCCCCGCCTCTCTGCTTTCTTCTTTTCGTTCTCCACAGCAGGCTCCTACCCTCTGCCCATCCTTTGAATGATGATACTTTCTGACTCAACACAATCTCTGAGTCATCTCACGCACGGCCATGGCTTCACCTACTTTGAATGGGATTTGTCAATCCCATTCTCAATTTAGCTAGGCTGGAATTGTGTTTCCCATAACTCCCTTCACTGTGTAGTCCTGGGTTAGCACGTGCCACGAGAGACATTTTACATAAGACTTGGAAGGCAGAAGTGAAGCAGAGACCATTTTTGTTTAACTCAGATAGAGCCACAGGACAGCAGGTACTGTTGCAACTTCTGCTTGGTTCGCCAGCTCCTGCTGGATCTCGTCCTTTAGCTTCTCGCACTCCTGGGCCAGGTGCACACTAGCTCTGTGAGGAAGGGAACCATCCTCTTCTGCAAAGAAAGCTTAAAGACGGTGAGAGATTATCACAGTTTCTAGTCCAGCCTTGTGGTTCTGGCCCGTCCTCACAGTTTGTCCTGCTTCCTCACACCACGTCCACCTTCCTTTCCTCACTGCCTGCCCTACAGACACAAAGGTAACAGCTGTACATAAACTNATGTGTCTGTATTTATTTATCACAAAGGTGACAGGAGTTGCTAAGCAAATTCCTAATGCAAGCAAGAGAAATGTTAGCCTACTTACGAGCATGAGCTTAAGTACCGGCCTTTATGTTCACATAATAAATATGCTCGTGGCACATTTTTTTCTACCTCTTTAATACTGTTCTGGCATTAATCTCTAACACATCTTCCCTCTTCCCTTTTAGCATTTTTCCTTTGGGTGCTTGATTATAATGAAACTACATTTCCCTACCAATGTTCTTTTTTTCAGCCTGTCATTC
>NW_007735204.1:80580-84339 GCF_000696425.1 Galeopterus variegatus | reverse complement strand
AGAAAATAACATTACTAATAACAATATTGAAATATAAATTATATTAAAATTTTAACATGCAGCATTCAAGCTTTTTCCATATGTACTATTTTCCCTCAGTGTCGCCCCCGTACCGGACCAGGACCGGCAACGGGATCACAGCCCTCGGTGTTGCTCCCGCGCCTCACTCAGCCAGTGAGCGGGAACCGGTCTGTATGTGGGATCCGAACCCTCGGGCGGGAGCGCCGCCACGCTTCCCAAGCGGCGCACTATCCAGTGCGCCATCGGGCCGGCCCTATTTTCCTTTTTAAAAACATCACAAATCATCATTTAACCATTTTAAATTCTGTATAATATTATTTATCATTTCATTATACCACTATATTAGTGAATACTTTTCTTCAGTAGATCATTTATGTTGTTTTTTTTTTTTCTTATTATAATTCAACCTTGAACAATTTGAAGCTTCAGGAAAGTATCAAGATATGTTTTATAATAATATACTACCAAGTTGAACTTTCACCAGAAGTACCAAGAGATATTTTCATAGTGACTCCCCTGACAGTATCATTATATTTCTTAACTTTTGGTAATTTGACAAAAAATATTATGTTGTATTATTTTAATTTGCATTTCTGTAATTTAATGATATAGATATTTTCTCATATATATATTAACAATTTTATTTCATATTTTGAGAACTACTTACATCCTTTATCATTTGTTTTCTAGTAAGTTATTTCATTTTTATTTTGATTTTATACCTGCAAGTAAAATGAATACATTGAAATTTAAGAAAACAATTAAATGATAAAAGTTGTTTATCATATGTATTTCAGATATTATATCCCTATTTAGCCTTTCATCTCATTTTAATTATATAATATTTTGTGATTTATAAACGTTTCCATTTAGAGTTTACTAATCAGTCATATAAACAATTTTGTGACCGTTAACTGGTCAGAAAGATCTGCCCCATACTTCAATTTACTCTTTAATATAGATTACTGTTAATTTAATAATTTTAACTCTTTAATATACCACTTTTTCCTCTCTGCCTCCAGTGTTCAGCTATTTTTAATATGATCCCTCTTTCATAAGTGACAATTCACATACTTCAAGTCAGATATTGTTGTAGATGCTTGCTAGGAATACAACACTGAAATGACAGAGAAGTTCCTGGCAAATCAGGAGTCTGGAGTGTAGGAATTACAATACAGAAATAGATTAATTTAAAGACAAAATAGTTCCCATTTACTCAGTGCCACAACATTTTTTTCTTTTCAAAAATTTTGTTTATAATTGACACATAATAATTGTGCACATTTATAATGTTTCAATACACATATCCATTTTTTGGTGGTCAAATAAAAATAATTAGCATACTTATCACCTCAAATATTTATCATTTCTTTGTGGTAATAACATTAAAGACCCTCTGTTTTAGTTTTCTTAAGATATACAATACAGACAATCTAAGACTTCATGTGAGGTACGTGTTTCTTAACAGATTTTCCTTCAGATCATGAGTAAACTAGAAACACTCTTATTTTTCAGGATGTCTGCCTAACTCAAAATAAATCCATTTACTTGAGAATATGCCTTCCCAGTATAAGAAGTAATGTGTCTCCAGAAAACAAGTTTTTACTATGTGATTAGAAACAGTCAGAAGTGGACTCAGACCCAAAATAATCAAAGAGAATGTTTTTCTATAAATATTTAATTGAAGAATTTTATCTTCTTTCTTATGCCTTGTGACCCCTTTAAAGAATCTTTCATTGCCTCCATTTATTCTTGCCTCACCTCTTTAAAATTTTTCAATAAAATGTCCAATAAATCAGCCTGGCAGTAAAGAAAATTTAAATTTAGGCACTATATTTTATTCTGAGGTCAGTAGTTCTTTTCTAAGCTTGCACAAGAGCCCCTGGAGATGTTACCCATTTTATTTGGAGAACAGAATAATAATCTGTCATCTATCAACTATATTGCTCTATATATTTAACTCCAGTTATCACTAGTTAATAAAGTGTTACTAATAAAAGCTTATTGAGAAAATATTATTTAGGGCCCGTTTTTGTGCCCCCAAATAAGTCATGTTAGCTTCTTAACTTCAATTTTCTGATCTATATAACTCTAAAGGTAGGGCTGTATTAGTGGTTCTCAAACATTAATAAGCATCACAATTACATGGAAAGCTTGTTAAAACACATATTTCTGGGCCCTAACTCTGGGATTTTTGTTTAAATAAGTCCAGAGTGGGTGTGGCTCAAAATGTGCATTTCTACCAAGACCTCAAATAAGACTGATATATTTCTAAGAGTTTCTCAGGTGCTGGCCCATGGACCATTCTTTAAGAACCATTTGGCGGGCCGGCCCGGTTGCACACTTGGTAGTGCGGCACTTGGGAGTGCGACGGCGCTCCCGCCGAGGGTTCAGATCCCATATAGAGACCGGTCCGCTCACTGGTTGAGCATGATGTGGGCACAACACCGAGGGTTGCGATCCCGTTGCCGGTCGCGGTACGGGCACAACACTGAGGGTTGTGATCCCGTTACCGGTCACGAAAAAAGACAAAAAAAAGGAAAAAAAAAAAAAAAAGAACCATTTGGCTAGGTAACTTTCCAGTAAAAATTAAAGTGGTCAGTCAGAAAACTGGGATGTGCAAACAATCTTATATTTCTACATTATCAAAGATTAAAATTAACTTTTAACTTTGATAACCTACCAATATATTCTCCCTGTTACAGCCACCATAGTCAGACCAAGGTTCTGGGATTCTTGAACAACAGCAAGGCTCTCTGGTCACCACTTTTCCATGCTCCTTACAGCTGAAGCACCAGCCCCCATGGTTTGCTTCAGGGCCATGTCTGGACAACAAACTTCTGGCTAGGTTGGGAACCACGGACTTAGATAGAAACTCTGTAGTGTACTATTCCAGTCTATCATTTCCCCTAAGGCAAATTTCACAGTGACCTGCCAGGAAGCAAAGCACAGGAAAATAGCCCTCTATTTATAGCTGACATAACCTTTTTTTCTCCCCTCAAATCCCCATTCTCATAAAGTCACTTAAAACTTTTAAAACGAAAGACAGAAAGCTGTTACACAAACTATCTCCAAGGGAAGAAAAAAAGCCTGCTACCTTTATCAATTGGTCAAGTAAACAAGAAAATACAGGGAAAATATGTATTTAGTATCATGAAACGTTTTCTTGACACAAGTGATGTGCATTATTTTATACTTCTCCAACTGATCATGACTAACAGAGCAAACTGAACTTTCTACATATATTTTTGTATTAAAGTATCTTCTGCCTCTTACCTACTGTTTCCTATAGTGACTTTATCCTTCTGCCTTTTCCTTTACTACCTCATGCGTTTCCAATGTAGCTTAGTGCATATGATCAAAGAGCTGTACAATATGGTTGCAATAATTTACACTCCAACACTTGGTGCAGTGAAATCTCACTGTGTTTTATTGGTTTTTGTACATTTTCATTTACGATTATGTGTTTGTGCAGGATAAGGAGAGAGAAAGTGAAGGGGCATGCAAACAGCACATTTTCCTCCCCATTGGCTGAAATCCTTTTTTGTTTTACATTGACCTGTATTTATCAGCTGGTTTCTAGGATTCTCACAAAGGTATAATGACCTGAATATTGTTAATAACTCTTTGTCTCTGTGACGGGAAGAGGGCCTGGAACGTCCAGTCTGCCATCTTCCTTACCTTACTGTCCTCTCGTTTTTTTTTTTTTTTTAATTTGCATTTTCCCAGTTCCAAATG
>NW_007735204.1:77564-79919 GCF_000696425.1 Galeopterus variegatus | reverse complement strand
ATACTCAGCTGTAAAAAAGAATGAAATTCTGCTATTCACAGCAACATGAATGAACTTGGAGAAAATTATATTAAGTGAAATAAGCCAGGCACACAAAAAAATGAAATACCATATGTCCTCACTTGGAAATGGGAGCTAAGAAAAAAGAGAGATAAATAAAGAAAAAAGAAATGACAATCACAACAATATGTTGAACATTCAAAAGGAAAGAACAGAATTGTGGTTATTAGAGGGGAAAAGGGGGTAGAGGTATGGGGGTTAGCAAGAAATTGGTTAAGTGTCACAAAGAATGATGAAAGTTTTGTAAAGATAAATATACTAATTATCCTGACTTGATCATCATATATTGTCCATGGGTATTGATATTCAACTCTGTGCCCTACAAATATGTATAATCAATTATTTTTCAATTAAAAAAATACAAAAGGTTAAAATTAAATTAAATTAAATTAATGAAGTTGTCCTGAATTCGTATGTATGGGTCTCTTACTGGCATCTCTATACTTTTTCATTGGCATACATATGTATCAATAGTATGCTCCCTCAATTATAGATTCTTCACTGTAAGTTTTGAAATCTGTCAAATATGACCTCCAACTCAGTTCTTTTTTAAGTGTGTGTTGCCTTCCTGGCCACTTTCACTGTTGTATAAATTTTTAAATTAGCTCTTTTGATTTCCTCAAAAATATTTTGGATGTTAATTAATATTGAATTAATCTTCTCTTGGGCCGGCCCGGTGGCACACTGCTACAGTGCACCGCTTGGGAGCACGGCAGCACTCCCGCTGAGGGATCGGATCCCACATACAGACCAGCCGCTCACTGGCTGAGCGAGGTGCAGGCGCAACACCGAGGGTTGCGATCCCATTGCTGGTCCTGGTCCGGTACGGGCGCGACACTTAGGGTTGCGATCCGTTGCCGGTCACGAAAAAAGACAAAAAAGGAAAAAAAAAATAATCTTCTCTTTTGTTCTTTCTTGATCAGATTTGCCAAACCTTTCTGTTACAAGTCTTTTCAAATAAATAATGTTAATATTGATTGGTTTTATTTATTGAGTCTTAGTTTTATATTTTAATAATTTCTGCAATCTTTTTTTTTTCTTTCCTATAGTTCCTTTACATTAAGTTTNCAGGAAGCAGGAACTATGCACAGTCAGGCGCCTCAGGATTGAAACGTGGCCCAACAATTTTCTGAAGTGCAATTTCACTTATCTCTCTCCTTTTATTCGCATTTTTGTTTTGTTTTTTGCTTGTGTGTTTTGTCATTGATTTGGGAATCCCTTATGGAAGTTATATATTTATTAGTTTTATCCATTGTAAATATCTTTTCTAACCCTCTGACTGTCTCCTTTTCTCAAGTAGTATGTGTTTTCATAAAAAGAATTTCCTAAACATTAGGCAGCCCAATTGATTAAAAATTTCTATGTTTAATGCTTTTTCTTCACCTCATATTTAGCAAATCTTGTCTATGTTGAGGTCAGGAAGAAATTCCTCTTTGTTATCTTCCATAAAATTTATTACTTTCCTTTAATATTTATATCTACAATCCTTTATAACTGATGTTTGTATACTGTGTGATGTAGAAGTAATTTATATTTTTGTATAATGATAGTCACTTATCCAAGAAATAGTAAAAAGATCTACCTGTCTTCACTGGCTTATATTTCCTCTTTGTTCTAAATTAAGTGACCCTGCAGAGGAGCTGAATAGACATTTCCCAAAGGAAGATATACAAATGGCCAACAGATACATGAAAATATGCTCAGCATCACTAAGCATCAGGAAAATGCAAATCAAAATCACAATGAAATATCATCTCACCCCAGTTAGACTTGCTATTATCAAAAAGACAGAGAATAACAAATACTGGTGAAGATGCAGAGAAAGGGGAGCCCTCCTACACTGTTAGTGGGACTGTAAATTAGTGCAACCATTATAGAGAACACTATGGAGGTTTCTCAAACCACTACGGATAGAACTGCCATACAATCCAACAATCCGACTGCTAGCTATATACTCAAAGGAATGGAAATCATCATGTTAAAGGGATACCCGCACTCCCATGTTTATCACAGCTCTGTTTACAATAAGCAAGTTGGAACCAACCTAAATGTCCATCAATGGATGACTGGATAAGGAATATATACTATATATATACAATAAAATGATACTCAGCTGTAAAAAAGAATGAAATTCTGCTATTCACAGCAACATGAATGAACTTGGAGGAAATTATATTAAGTGAAATAAGCCAGGCACACAAAAAAATGAAATACCATATGTCCTCACTTGGAAATGGGAGCTAAGAAAAAAGAGAGATAAATAAAGAAAAAAGAAATGACAATCACAACAATATG
>NW_007735204.1:74593-76140 GCF_000696425.1 Galeopterus variegatus | reverse complement strand
ACGAAAAAAGACAAAAAAGGAAAAAAAAAATAATCTTCTCTTTTGTTCTTTCTTGATCAGATTTGCCAAACCTTTCTGTTACAAGTCTTTTCAAATAAATAATGTTAATATTGATTGGTTTTATTTATTGAGTCTTAGTTTTATATTTTAATAATTTCTGCAATCTTTTTTTTTTCTTTCCTATAGTTCCTTTACATTAAGTTTGCTGTTTATTACCGAATCTCTTAAAATGGATACTTGGCTCACTGGTTTACAGATCTCTTTTCCTCTAAAATGTTTGCTTTAGGCTATAATTTTTACTCCAACCACAGGTTTGATTGCAATCTTGTGAATTTTGTCATATAATGCTTGTATTTCCATTTAGCTCAAATTATCTTATAATTTTCATTGTGATTTTCTTTTTGACCCATAGTTTATTCATTTTTTTAAATGTTAGAATATAGAGACATTTTCTAGTGTTTTTTTGTCATTACTGACTTCCAATTTTACTCAATTTATGACCCCGAATACAGTAAATTTGGTCAATAACCAGTGTGTATCTGAAGAGTATGTGTCATTGTCAAATGCCAATAAAATCAATTCTTCGGTGCATTGTTGAAATTTTACCCATCTTCATTGCTTTTTGCCTGCTTATTCTAAAAATTATTGGCAGAAATACTTCTAAATCCTCCCCTACATTGTGATGTTACTATTTCTTATGTTACATCTTGATGGTGTGGCCATGTCATTTGATGTCACATATTTGAAATAACTGAATCTTTCTGGTAGATTGAACTTTTTATTTTAATACATGCTTTTCTTTATCTTGAGTGTTGGGTCTTTCTTGACAACTCAGTTATGTAGCTCACTTGTGTGTTTCCATTCTCAGTTGGGTTTTTTTTTTTTTTTGGTTTTGGTCACATTCTCTTGTTTCTTCTTATTCTGTCTATTTTTTATTAAATGGTGGAAATGAGAAAATGTAGATAATTTATTTGAGCTGTAGGAGATTTTAATTTTATTTGTGGCAAATGGTCAGAGCACTAGTATTTGTATAGTACCTTAATAAAATAATGATTAAGATTTTCAGCTAAGTTTGAGTATAATTAAGAGTAAACCAATTTCCTGTTAATTTCACATATATAATTTACACCTTCAGCATCTCAATTCAAAGTGTGGGTGGTATATCAGTATATTAGTTTGTTAGAGATAGCATTAGAAAAATAGCACAGATTGGGCAGCTTCAACAACAGAAATCTATTTTCTCACAGTCTGTAGGCTTGAAGCCCAAGATCAAGGTTTAGGCCAATTTGGTTTCTGGGGAGTACTTTGTTCCTAGCATGTAGATGGTTACCTTCTTGCTATGTCCTCACATGGCCTTTTTGTCATATCTGCCAGACAGCTGGTCTCTCTTACTTATATAAAGACACCGATCATATTGGATTAGGGCTCCACCCTTATGACCTCATTTACCCTTAATTACCTCTTTACAGGCCCCATCTCTAAACATAGTCACATTGGGAGTTAGAGTTTCAACATATGAAATTTGGGGTGCACAAACATTCAATTCA
>NW_007735204.1:72364-74446 GCF_000696425.1 Galeopterus variegatus | reverse complement strand
TCTGCCAGACAGCTGGTCTCTCTTACTTATATAAAGACACCGATCATATTGGATTAGGGCTCCACCCTTATGACCTCATTTACCCTTAATTACCTCTTTACAGGCCCCATCTCTAAACATCCCTTAATTACCTCTTTACAGGCCCTATCTCTAAACACAGTCACATTGGGAGTTAGAGTTTCAACATATGAAATTTGGGGTGCACAAACATTCAATTCATAACCTTTTGTTTTTGTCCCCCCAATTCATGTCCTCGTCTCATGCAAATTTATTTACTTCATCACAACAGTCCCCAAAGTGTTAACTCATCCCAGCATCAACTCTAAATTCTAAGGTCCAAATTCTCATCTAAATATGATCTAAATTGGATGTGGGTGAGACTCAGATATAACTTATTATGAGGGAAAATTCCTCTCAGCTGTGAACTTGTGAAACCAGAAAAGATATGTGCTTCCAAAACACGATGTTTGGATAGGCTTAGAATAGATATTCCCACTTCAAAAAGAAGAAATCAGAAGGAAGAAAGGGATGTCAGGTCCCCAGAAGTCCAAAAACCCAACAAGGCAAACCCCATTTGATATTGAAACTTGCAAATAATCATCTTTAGTTCGATGATCTACCCTCCAGGCACTGAGATGGCAGTGTTATCTCCATGACTTTGTGGCATGGTCCTGCCCCTTAGGCCTGAAGGGACATCCCAGCCTCCATGTCCCCACAGCTTTCTCTGCAGCAAGGACTGAAAGGCCTGCTGAAACATAGAGGAAAGTGGCTTTGTCCTTTACTCCCCACCACCTCAGTCCCCCTGTTCCCCTCCACACCCCCAGCCTGTGGTGAGAGTGGTGGCCATGATGATCTCTAAATTGCCTAGGAGATCATTCATCCCTTTTCTTGAAGGATAATGCATGTTTGCAGTCTTCCTTCATTTCATCTGATTTTCTCTGTTTCCTTTAGTCCTGGTTGGCAGTGCTTCTGCTGGTACAATTCCATCTCTACTCTTAACTTCTCCTGAGATGGCTGATTACATCTGTACTTTACACCCATACTAATCTCCTTATCAAATTGTTGTTCAGACACACCCTTAGTGTTCTCTTCAGAATATGCTTCCTCATTTTGTGCAGTGTGGCTAAAATGAGAATTTTCCAAATCTTCAAGTTCTGGTTTGTTTTTGCTTAACTTTTTTTTTAAATTCACCTTTCTTCTCTCTCATTTTACTATAAGCAATAAGGAGGACCCAAGCCACACATGTGATACTTTGCTTGGAAAGCTCCTTTGCTAAATAACCAGTTTTACACTCAAAAGCTCTACCTTTTATAAAACACTAGACTAGAACAATCTTCAGCCAAATTCTTTGTCACTTTATAACAAGGATTGCCTTTCGGTCTCCAATAGAATGTTCATCATTTCTATTTCAGGCTTTATCAGAATTTCCTTTTATGTTTATATTTATAGCAATATTCTATTTGTGATAACATATGTATTCTCTGAGACATTAGAAGTTTACTTGCTCTTCTCTTTTTTTCATGACCCCTCACCAGAATTATCTTTAAGGTTCATGTTTCCACCAACAGTCCCTTCAAAGCAATCAGGCTTTTTCCAGCATTCACCTCAAAACTCTTCCAGCTTGAACCTATCACTGATTCTGAAGGTACTTTCACATTTCTAGGTATTTGTTTTCAAAACACTTTATGGTATCTGAATCAGCAGTATTTTGCTAGGGCTTTCATAACAAGATACCACAGACTGGGTGGCTTAAACAACAGAAATTTCTTTTCTCCCAGTTCTGGAGCCTAGTAGTTGGAGGTCAGTGTTCCAGCTGATTTTGTGTCTGATGAGGGCTGTCTTCCTGGCTTGTAGACAGCCACCTCTTGCTATGTACCCACATGACCCTTCCTTGGTGCATGCATGTGCATGGAGAGAGACAGAGCTCTAGTCTCTCTTTCTCTTATATGGACACCAATTCTATGACTTTATTAAGTCTTAATTACTTCCTTATAGGCCCTATCTTCAAACACAGTCACATCGGAAGTTAGGGCTTCAACATATGAATTTTGGGGAAACAAAAACTTTCAATCCACAACAATG
>NW_007735204.1:69565-71785 GCF_000696425.1 Galeopterus variegatus | reverse complement strand
GGAAGTTAGGGCTTCAACATATGAATTTTGGGGAAACAAAAACTTTCAATCCACAACAATGAAGTTTGCCAATCCTTGACATTTTCCCTTCTTTTTATCTTTACAGCAGCAAGAGACTGTCAAAATTTGCACATCGTCTGAGCATCTCAGCCTCCTTTGCCAAAGCCAGCTGATATTCCTGATATGATGTAACTGGCATATGTGCCAATATTACCATTGGGTGTGTCATTCTTCTCTTGAATCTGGGTACATGCTTGTGTGTGCATGCATACGAACACACATATGCATCCCCTTTTTGAATAAGTAGGTAAAGGGCTTCTAAAACATTATGATTTATCACTGATAAAGCAACATAGTTTTTTGTAAAATAATGAACCCTCAAATAAAGTTAAGAAATTTAATGTAATTCTCGGTTGAAATTTTAATCTCTTTTGGTTTGTAATAGTGCTTTCTCATAGCAAAGCTAAGCATTTTATACAGGGAAATTGAGTATAAAAAAAGAAAGGCCAGTGGAGAAGTTAAGAATATGTTTAAAAGATATCTCTTTGCTCTTTCTCATGTATTATTAAGAGCAGGAACTAGAGACAGATTAATTGAGTTTTAATTTCAGCTCTGCTACTTACAGACTGGAGGAAGTTAGGCAAATTACTTGAGCTATTTGTAGCTCTTTTTTTTTTTTTTGTAAAGTGGGTATAACAATCCCACTTCCTAGGGATGTTATGATATGAGTATTAAATACAATATGTAAAGGTATTAGAATAATGACTGATACATAAAACACAAATGTTTGCAATTGTTATTGTCATGTTTGTCTTGTTAATATTATCATTATTACTTTATTCAACTAATCAGAATAAGCAAAGGCCACCTTTTAATATGTTAGAGACATCCTAGTTTACTATTAGTGAGGTTCAAAGAATAACTGTTAACTTTTACATGATCTTTTTGAAATTATATGACATCGTGGTCTTTGTTGAGTGTATAGATTGACATATATTTTGAAATATGTCCATTAATCTCTTCAAACTTTATTGATTCTTTGTAGTTCAGGTTGAAGTGCATTTTGAAATTACATATAATAACTTAATAGCCCAATGTCAGACACATTATCCTATCATTTCTACAGAGAAAAAAAACCTACAAATACTTGTATATTTTACAAGAAAGCTTCATTATCTAGACCTTAGAGTAGTGCATGTGGTAATGTTGAAAGATAAGACCACAGAAGTCAAATTTTCCAGCCATGAGTGAAAATAAGGCTATAGGATACCAAATTAAATGAAGTAATAAGTACTATTGTTAAATAATTATTTGTACTTTTAAAAATAGAAATAGAAAGAAAAACTTACTTTACTACCACTTCCCACCCAAATATATTTTTAAAACCCTCATTTTATTTAGTCTATCATTGATTGTTCTTTCTATTTATTTTATATTTATTATAAATATTTTATATTTAAAGAAATTTTGAATTTGTGATATATGCATTGATTTCTGAAAATGAAAACATTTAAAAATTTGTCAAAATTATATGTTATTAATAAACAAACATGAAAACAGAGTAAAATGATTGTTGTTAAAAATTAAATGGGAACAGAATAAAGGCAGAAAATGCACTGATTTGTT
The DNA here is from genome assembly GCF_000696425.1 of Galeopterus variegatus. Classification (NCBI taxonomy): domain Eukaryota; kingdom Metazoa; phylum Chordata; class Mammalia; order Dermoptera; family Cynocephalidae; genus Galeopterus; species Galeopterus variegatus. Next base: position 70,159 of record NW_007735204.1, on the reverse strand, counting down.
TTTAACAAATGCCACAGAGAAAAGGCTATTAACAATACGCAGTCTGTGAGTCAAGTTAAATAAAGACAAGTCTTGTGAGTAATATTTGCCAGGGGCCTGTCAGACATGTGACATGATGACAGTAATCTGGAAATGAGGCTTTTTGGAGAATCTCCAACCCCATTCTGCCCCCTTCACTGGCTGCTAGGCTGTTGATAATCACCATGATTGTGCGACTGTTGGTTTTCAATGCTACCATAGAGCTGATGAGAGGCAAATGGTAATAGTGCAACTTAAAACCTACAGAACTGTATAAAACAAAGAGGGAACGCTAATGTAAAATTCAGTTTATAATAGTATGTCAATATTGGTTCACAACTGGAACAAATGTACCACACTAATGTAACATGCAACAGGAGAAACTGTGCATGTGTGTGATGGGGGGAGGATCTATCTGTACTTTCTGCTAAATTTCTGTAAACCTCAAACTGCTCTAAAGTCTATTAAAAATGCAACAAAGCTCACTGTTAATTACAAATGTTCAGCAGTTTTTCTACATTGTTGCAAGCTTTTGGTTAATTTCCAGAGCTCTGAAAAACTTTTTTTTTTTATTTT
>NW_007735204.1:66841-69125 GCF_000696425.1 Galeopterus variegatus | reverse complement strand
CAGAGATCCTTCCTGTACCATTTCTGCTGATATCACCTGCATTTCTTCAACATATTTTAATAATCTTATTAAGCCTGGGAATTCAACATGAATACTGAATCTATTTTTTGAAACAGGAACATTTTAAATAAATTTTTAATCTTTCAAATACAATTGATATTTTTTGAGAGTCAGGTGAAAAACAGTTAAGTGGTAGCTCAATCTATTTGTCCATTCATGAGACCTTGCTTACTAAAATTAACTAAATCTTTACCATTTTTCAAGCAATCTCTACCATTTATCAAGTAGGGATTTAGTTAATTTTCACTCTACACTTAAAGCTCACTGAGTTCTCACAAAAGTCATATTAAGTGACTGTTATTGTTTACCAGTTTTGTAGATGAGAAAATTGAGGCAAAGTTGTTGGTAACCAACAAGATGAGCTCAGTTGAGCCAGGATTTTAACACAGGGCATCTGTCTCTTGAGCTCTTACTCTTAATCAATAATTCATGGTGTAGCTTCACCAATAAACCATGATATGAAAACATTTTAGAATTTTCTCAGATATCACTGAAACTGATACTAGTTAAGTATACCATCCCTTAAGAGAGCTTTTCCTATGGAGTATCTAGCAATCATCTGATTGTATTCCTCTCTTTCTTTTTCTTACAAATAGATTTTAAGATTTTGTCTTATTTGAAAATGTTCTGAAATTTTATTAATGTAGATCTAGGTGTAAAATCGTTACTCATTTCTGCTTACCAATTGACAAGTCATTTCCTCAGGTCTGAAAAATTTTCTATTAGGAGTTTTTTCCACTATTTTCTCTCTTCTGTCTTTCTCTTTGTTCTCCCCTAATGGAATTCCTATTATATGGGCACTGGAACTTCCCAATCTACCCTCATTACTTAATTTTCACATGCCATCTAACTTTTAATCAGTTTGTTGAAAAATCTTCATAATGATTTATTTGAGAAGTCTTTTGCAGTGGATTAAATGACACCCCCCACACCCCCCCAAGTCATTGAAACTTGGTCACTATTGTAACTGTTGAAGGTGGGAAATTCTATTATGGTAATTGAAAGGTAGATCCTTGAAAATGTGATTAGATTCTGAGGACCATGCCCTAATGAATAGATTAATAATTATGGTCATAGGCATGATTCTGAGGGCTTTAAAAGGACAGCATGTGAGGGTTTCTCTGTTTCCTCTCCACCATTCAGACATGTGAGACTCCAGTGTTACTGCCAAGGAAGACCCTCGCCAGATGTGTTCCCTGGACTTTGCACTTCCCAGCCTCTGAAATGGTAAGCAATAAATTTTGTTTTCTTACAAATTTCCCAGTTCTAAGTATTTTATTATAAGTAACAGAATTAGACTAATAAGTCTTTGTAATTAGAATTAGACTAATAAGTCTTTGTGATACTTTGTGTACTCTGCTTGTAAGTGTATTGCATATTTATTTCTTTTTTATTTGTTTGTCTCAGACAATGATCTTCTACATTCCCAAACTCTTAAATTAGTTGATATCCATAATCCAGCATAAATCAATCACGTTCTTGCTTTAATTTTGTGATATCCTCCTTTATAATTCTGAATTTAAGCATTATATTCATTTTGAAGAATTAACATGATTACTCTATTAATATATTTCGGTTTTCAGAGTTTCAATAATTGAGTATGTTGACTTTTTGCATGATATTATTTTCCACAGGTATTTGATCTTCTTAATTATGCAGTCGGTTTTCTGTTGCAATTTCTTGTTAGACATTGCTATTTCTGTTTGGAAATCCTACTTGTGAGAAAAGGTAGAAGTAGTAGTATTGTAATTTTATGCTGAACTATTTATAGCAAGGGCAGAAACTGAGCATAATCTGACTTTTTGCATGGTAATACAGTAGCTGGTTTTCTAAGGGTAGAGCTCTGTTTTTCTCCTGGCTTTTCCTTTGTCTGTAATGAAACTGACATTTGTGTTTTAATAGTAGAGATCATGTATTATTGGGAGACAATTCTCTATGAATCTCTTTCTACATATTTAAGCAATAACAGCTCACTTGGACTATATTTTCAGGAATGTTTGAATAAGCAGACATCCCTGGAAAAATAGATAAGTAACTTCCTCTGGATAAATTTTATTTACATTCACAGGTGGTGAAGATTGAGACATCCATCTCACCTGACACATACAAGGGTAATAAAGATAGAAAGTCTCTCTCCCTTCCTTGAAGACATTTGCATACAACTCAGGGTTCCACTTTTTCTTCCAGAGACAGTAGAGAGATAGAGACAGAGACAGAGAGAGAG
>NW_007735204.1:54351-66452 GCF_000696425.1 Galeopterus variegatus | reverse complement strand
AGAGAGAGAGTCAGGATGTCTCTCTCCAGAGTGGGGGGATGCCCAAGTTTACAAGCAGCCCCTGTAGAAGAATCAAAGGAAGTGTGGCAATCCAAAGTAAGATTCATAGCTGCCACCAATGACGATGCTTAGGTGCTGCTTAACCACTGTTTTGTAAAATCTCCATCCCCTTGAATATTTCTGATGTTTCTTCATGATTACATTCAGGTTATACATTTTTGGTAGAAATTCAATAAAAGTAATACTGTGTCATTCTCAGAGTACCATACTAGGAGGCACATGAGGTTGATTGATACCATGATTGGTGTGGTTAAAATTGATCACTTGATTAATATGGTGTCTGACACATGTCACTACTCTAACATTACATATTTTGTTCCTTATTTTAATAGTAAGCAAATTTTGGGTAGAAGTTTTGAATGTATGTAAATATCTTGCCTTTTATTAGTTTTTTCCATCCATTGATGATTCTTTCCTGAATTAATTGTTATTATGATTACAAGAAAATGATGATTTACTTATTTTAATTGAAAGATAATTGATTATATATATATTTGTGGGATACAGAATTGAATATCATTACATGTGTACAATATGTGATGATAAAATCTGGATAATTAGTATACTCATGTTTACCAAACTTAATCAATCTTTGTGATCCTTAACTAATTTCTCGCTAACCCCCCTCGACCTCCCCCCACCTCTAATAACCACAGTTCTCTTTTTTTTTGAAAACTCAATGTATTATTGTGATTCTTTCTTTTTCTTTTTCTATCTTTCTTTCTTTCACTTAATAAAATCCCATTTGATTTTTGTTTGTTTGTTTGTTTTCTTTTGTTGCCTGTGCTTTTAGGGTCTCCTTCATTAAGACTTCGCCCAGTCCTCCTTCCCGAAGTGTTTCCTCTATGTTTTCTTTTGGGAGTTTCATAGTTTCAGGTCTTACACTTAAGTCTTCAATCCAGTTTGAGTTGATTTTGGTATATAGGAAGAGGTACGAGTCTAGTTTTATTCCTTTATATATGGCTGTCCAGTTGTCCCAGCAACATTTATTGAAGAGGCAGTCTTTTCTCCAACGTATGTTCTCATTGTTTTTGTCAAAGATCGGATGGCTGTAAGTATATGGGTTGATTTCTGGGTTCTCAGTTCTGTTCCATTGTGACAAGTGTCAGTTTTTATTCTAGTACCATGACATTTTGGTTACTGTAGCTTTGCATTATAATTTGAAGTCAGATAATGGTATGCCTCTGGCTTTATTTATTTACACATTTTTTTGTTGTTGTTCAGGATTGCTTTGGCTGTTCAGCATCTTTTGTTGTTTCATATGAATGTTAGGATTTTATTTTTTTAATTTCTGTGAAGAACGTCATTGGTATTTTGATGGGGACTGCATTGAATCTTTAGATTGCTTTGTGTATTATGGACATTTTCATAATGTTAATTCTTCCAATCCAAGAGCATGAAATGTCTTTCCATCTTTTTGTGTCCTCTTTAATTTCTTTCAGCAGTGTTTTGTAGTTCTCACTGTAGTGACCTTTCACCTCCTTGAATTAAATTGAATCCTAGGTATTTTATTTTTTTTAATTTTTTTGGTGACTATTGTAAATGGGATTGCTTTCTTGATTTCCTTTTCTGCTAGTTTATTATTGCTGCATGAAAATGTTGTTGATTTTTGCATGTTGATTTAGTGTCCTGCAACGTTACTGAAATTGTTTATCAGCTCTAAGAGTCTCACTGTAGTGACCTTTCACCTCCTTGAATTAAATTGAATCCTAGGTATTTTATTTTTTTAAATTTTTTTGGTGACTATTGTAAATGGGATTGCTTTCTTGATTTCCTTTTCTGCTAGTTTATTATTGCTGCATGAAAATGCTGTTGATTTTTGCATGTTGATTTAGTATCCTGCAACGTTACTGAAATTGTTTATCAGCTCTAAGAGTTTTTTTTTGTAGAATCTTTAGGTTTTTCTATTTATAGGATCATGTCATCTGCAAACAGGAACAGTTTGACTTTATCTTTTCCAATTTGGATGCCCTTTATTTCTTTCTCTTTCCTGATTTCTCTGGCTAGTAATTCCAATAATGTGTTAAACTGGAGTGGTGATAGTGGGCATCCTTGTTTTCTTCCTGCTCTTAAGGGAAAGGCTTTCAGCTTTCCCCATTGGGATGATACTAATGGTGGGTTTGTCATATATGGCTTTTATTGTGTTGAGATTTTTCCTTCTATACTTAATTTGCTGATAGTCTTTATCAGGAAGGGATGCTGAATTTTGTTAAATGCTTTTTCTTTGTTGAGATAATCATAGGACTTTTGTCTTTATTTTTTTTGATGGTGTATCACATTTATTGACTTGTGTATGTTGAACCATCCTTGCCTCCCCGGGGTGAATCCCATTTGATCATGATGTATAAATTTTTGACGTGCTGTTATACTCTGTTTGCTAATATTTGGTTGAGGATTTTTGTAATTTTGTTCATTAGAAATATTGACCTGTTGTTTTCTTTTCTTGCTGTATCTTTGTCTGATTTTGGCATCAGGGTGATCTGGCCTCACAGAATGAGTTTGGTAGAATGCTTATAGACCATTTATGCAGAGAGAAACACTGAAACAGAGATAAATTTTGGGATTTGCTTCAAAATGATGTAATTAAGAAAAAGCATAATCGATAGAGTTATGAAGAAGCATAATCAATTGGTTATAATCATTAAAGCTAGTTAGTTGATACCTGTGGTTCATTATACTATTTTATCTACTTTTGTATATGTTTGATAATTTTCTTTATAAACAATTTAAAATCAAAAACAACAATAACAAACTAACCAATCGAAAAGCCTAGTTTTTCCAGTGTTAATAATCTTTAATCTGAAAAACTATTCAAATGGATGTATATTTGGCATGTACTTAAAAAAATACAATATAACAAGATTTCACTGTAATTGTAAGTGATTTCATCTAATGTAATTAATTTACTTTTTTACTTGAATGTCACAAAATTCCTCTTGGTAAGTCAATATTAATTACATTCAATTGTATTCAATGCTTTGAATTTTTTGTGTGCATGTCTTAAATTGGTGCTTAAATTCCAAAACTTATATAAAACTTCTAAACTGATCACAAAAGTGTATATTCTTATTCTTTTCCATCTGCATCTGGGACCTGCCCCTTGCCACCAAGCAAGTACTTTTCTTTGTCTGCATATATATGTATATAAACTACTGTGATAGCTATGACACAAACATGGCCCCTCATTCTCAAGTGTCTTATGTGCCTTTAGACATCATGGTCTGTATTTCATCTCTATTTCTTGCTGTCTTTCTGACTGTACACTGGTTCACATCCATCATCCTTTCCCCATCGTGAGAAAGAGTCACTCTTCCCTTGACCCTATTTTAAAAAAATATATACTAGGAGGGGTCTCTAATTAATTCAGCTTTGTAATGTCTAAATTTGTTGTTGGATATCAGGGAACTACAATTGGCAACCCCTGTAGAATTTAATTGTTGGATTTGAGTTGCTTAGAGCCAAAAGAAACCATTAGCATGGCTTAGAAAAAGGAGGAAGATAAAATAGAGTTGTCAGTCATTTCCATCATCATATAATTGATGTGACTGCTGGAAAACAATCAAAATTAGATAATATATATTTTAGCAAACAGTAAAGTAGCATTTCTTAACGTAGCCATATATAGAGAAAATAAATATCGTTGGACATCTTTTTGCTATAAAATAGTATACTGTTAAATCTACGTAAGAGAAGACTATTGTCTGTGGTTGAGATACATTTGCAAATAGCAGAAGTTCATTTGCAGTTAGCTGGAATATACTCAAATACATGTCTTCTTCCTGCCGTACAGCACACAAACATTATACTCACAGCCTAATTGAGATAAATGTAAGGATCACTTAGTGTGAATAAGAACATTATACAATTTAATGAGCATGGAAAATAAGAAATGCTACAACTGCAGAAAATGTTAGTTTTGGGGTCTTTTAGGCTTTATAAAATATGGTAATTTCTGTCATAATTCTGAGGTCTATATTTTTACACTCTTTTCTAAGTATATATATTTTTTCTCTGGTTTGTTTGAGGGCAGGGCTCCCCTGAATTTGTTTTCTTAATTAAACATGTATTTTAAAGTGTAGTCACAAAAAGAACACTTCATAACTTAGAGTCCAAAAAATTAACATCGAAATACAGTCAATACATAAGGGTACTTCAAAAGATACATGGGAAAATAGAATTAAAAGATGATGTGACTCTTTCCATGAACTTTTAAACATACCTTTGTGTATATATTGCAGAACCTAGTTCAGTTTGAATAAGATTTCTTTTACTTTTTCTTTTTAAAATAATGTTTATTTGTATGTGTTGCTTTAAATACTGAAATTGGAAAACCAATTAGAAGATGTTTTTATTTTAACATAATTTTTCTTCTTTGGCCATCTTTTCTGTGTCCCTACTGATTTACACTACAGCCCATAAAGAATTAGGCTGCCTGTGAAACAACATCTTGATAAAAAAGAAACCATCCAGCCATGTCATATCTCTAAGCATCTGGTTTAGAAAAATAGAACACATAGTCTAAGCATCTCTGCACATCTGTATGAAACACAGTGGAGTTAGTTTCATTTGTTTGTTTCCTTTCTACAGTTTAGAAAATGAAAGCTGATGCATTTGAGGCTTACAATAATGATAACAAACATTTCAAAGGCTTTCATATGCAAAATATTTTAATTGCTGAAGGCTTGGAATGGATCTTAGCTCACTTGCATTAACATTTTTCTTCTTGGAACTTTTGCTTAATTTTTTACAAAGTTTTTATTATTATTACTTTGACAAATTTTGCATAAGATTCTTTTCTTTTGATTCGCTGAACAGTAGACAGAAAACCCAGCTCACACTGAAGTTGAATTTCATAATTAGTGTTCAAGCTATAGGAATGTTTTTAGAAATTTTATATAATAACTAGTAAATCGGCAAATCAAGTCTATTCCATTTTGAGGCTTTTGAAATTCTTAGGAAATTGTGATGGTGATATGAAACCTGAAGAGAGGAATTGATAATAGCAGTTTCCTCAGGAAAAAGAAAACGTTTTTCAATCACCATGATAGCATCAATTGCTAAGAACTCAAATGCTGATGATCTCTAGTATGTGTGTTCCTCTACTTTTCCAGGAAGTTGAAACAGAATAACTTTCCCAGCCTCATTTACAATTAGACAAGGCCATAAGACCTATATCTGGCCAAGACAAGGTAAGCTGAAAATATTTCTGCAATATAAAGGCATGGCCCACTAAAAGAAATAAGGTGTGTAATCCTGTCTCTTTCTTTCCCCATCTCCCAGTCAGGGGCAGAGGTACCAGGACGGGATTCTGGGGCTCTAGGAGATGACAAAACCTCCAGATAGAAGGTTCCACACCCCATGGGTTTCCTTGCATATTACTGAGTGAGAAATAAATATATATTAAACTGCACTTAGATTTGGGGGTTTGAGAGCAATTATCCTATTCTGACTTTGTGATTATCTTGGCTATTCTTGGCCCTTAAGGTTTTCATAAAATTTTAGAACCAGTGTGTAAATCACCACACTCACATACACACATGTGTACATACACAGAAAACACCTTCTAAGACTAAGATTGCAACTGTATTTAATCTATTTATAGATTAATTCAAAGGTAATTTACAACCTCACAATATTTAGACTTCCAATTTAAGACCATCCCATATCCTTTAGATACAGGAGGTGCTCAGTTTTCCTGGGTTCAGGTTTCAGGACATGCCTCTGGGTTTCCAGCCACTCGCCGAGGTCTCAAGCACCCTCCTCTGAGCTCTCCCTTGAAGAAAAGTTACTGTTACCAATTAGACCTATTTTCAGCACCAACACAGGGAACAAGAGATACAGAGGGTTGGCTTATGTAAATCCAGTGCACTTTATTCAGATGCTATATTAACTAATAATGATTGAATTTTAAATACTGAATGAGCTAGCCTAATTGGAATATAGCTCATTTGTTCATTATAATATTTTTACATATCACTGATTTGTTAATATTTTATTTAGGATTTTTAACCTATGGTAATGAAAGGTCTTTAAATATTTTGAGTCCATATTGTTAGATGCATATATATTTAGGCTTGCTTTATCTTCCTGTTTAATCGACTATGTTACCATGATGAAACATCTTTTCTTATACCTAGTAATGCTTCATAGCTTAAATTATTTTGTCTGATATAAATATAATGACTTTCTCTAGTTAGTGTTTTCATATCATAGCTAGTTTTACTCTTCTAATGTCATCCTTTCTGTTTCTAGATCTTTTATTAATTGTAATTATATATATTTTATTTAATGTAATTAGCATTATTGGTTGCATAAATAGAATTATTGGTCATTTTCTGAAGGGGTCAATTTACATTAAATAATATATTTGATGTTTTCTATTTGTCTTATCTCCTTTTCTTTTCAGTAATCTTTTCCCTTTCTTATTGCCTTCCTTGGATTTACCCATAATTTTTTCTTATAAATATTTCACCCCCATTATTTTGTTATGTATTCATTTTTATTCTTTTAATGAACAACATGAATCTTAAAATTAATGAAATGTATTTTAATTTATTATCACTCCTTAAAAAATGCAAAATATCATGACATTTTAACCCATTTAATCCCGCTAGATTCCATGTTATTACATATAATTTATTCTACATATATTTTCATACCCACAAAACATAATTATTATAGTTCTGCACAGTCAATATTAATCTATGTTTATGCTCATGTGTACTCTTTTGGGTCTTCAATCTATTCTTCATTACTTGGCTTTCACCTGGGGTCATTTTTTCTATGCCTAAAGAATTGTGGGATTTTTTGTATTCCTTTCCATGTCAGTAGGCTGTGACAAATTTTCAATATTTTTTGTTTCTTTGAAAATGTCTTTATTTCACCTTAATTTTCTTTAAGGCAATTTTTTCTTCATATAGAATTTTAAGTCAGTGCTATTTTCTTTCATAACTTTTCAGATGTCATTCTATTGTCTTCTAATTTTTGAAAATCAGCTACCATATGTACTTGCTCATTTAAAGGCAGTATACCCCTCTACCCCACTCTCAACTGTCTGGCTGCTTTTAAGATGTTCTCTCTAAAGTTTTCCGTAAATTTTCTGTGATATATCTGGGCATAATTTATATTTTATTCTTTATGATTGGAGTTCAGAGATCTTCAATCTTTGGCTTAATATCTTTTCTCAGCTATGGAAAATCATTTTTTTCTAAATTATTATTTGTTCTCTTCAATTGAGACTTCAATATCATACAAGTTAGCTGGTTTTGTTTTGGTTTGTTTTTGCTGTGTCACATATAGTTTTTATGTTCATTAATGTATGTCCATTCTCTGTGATTCAATGTGGACATTTTCCAATTGTTCTTCTATGTCTAATCTGTCATTATATTAACCTATTTAATTGTTCATTCCAATTGATTTTTATTTTAAGATTTTCCACTGAATTGTATCTAATAGATTCCAGTTCTAGATTGAATGGTAAAGTTGCTATCCTTTCTTCTGTTTTATTGTATTTTTTTAATCATATTTATTTTCAAAGGACCTGCTGTAAAGTATAATATTTGGGCCTCTTGTGGCTCTATTTTTATTGTCTATTTTCTCCTCTTTTTTTCTTAATTAATTTGGCCTTATGATGATTTTTATTAAATTTTGGACATTTATTATGAAAAATACAGTAACAGTGGGTAATATTATCCCCACCAAGGAAGATTTAGTTTGCTTTTGGCATACAGAATTACATGTTGCTTACAGTTAAAAAAGAATATGAATTGGCAACTGGCAGCCCATCCTGCCACCCAAGCAGGAGGCAAGTGAGTACCCTGCATCAAGGTATACAGGCAGAAGATACTGGAAACCCATCCTGCCAACCAAATAGGAGGTGAATGAACATCCCATGAGAAGGCACCCAACTGGAAGCTGCTGGAAGCACCTCCCACTAAGTATACAGGCAGAAGATACTGGAAACCCATCCTGCCAACCAAATAGGAGGTGAATGAACATCTCATGAGAAGGCACCCAACTGGAAGCTGCTGGAAGCACCTCCCACTACCTGAGCAGCAGGCAAGTGAGTGTCCCATGACAAGGCAGTGTCACAAATATGATTTCCTCGTAGTTGGTCCACCGTAGTCACTGCCAGAGCTAATGCTACTGCAAAGACAGCTCACTGTCCCAAGGATGGCTCACCACCATGGTAACAGCCAGAACAATCCTACAAGCATCCCACCACACACTCGACTGCATTGACACAAGGAGAGTCACCAGCAGAGACTGCAAATAGAGAAGGAAGTCTTTGTCCTCAAAGCCCACTCCAGAGTAACAGAAAAAACAAATGCTCTACACGATGACCAGGCATCAGCAAAGACACACTAGGAATACAAATAAACAAGAAAATATGACACCACCAAAGGAATACAGTAATTCTCAAGTATCAGAATGCATTGAACATAAAACCCTTGAAATGTCTGTAAAGGAATTCCAAGCAATTAACTTAAGAAAACTGAAAGAGATTAGAGAAGACTCAATTAGAGAACACAATGAAATGCAAAAAAGTATCCAGGATAAGAAAGAGAAAATTTACAAAGAGATTAATACCTTAAAAAAAAATGTAGTGGAACTCCTGGAACTGAAGGATTCATTCAATGAAATTTTTAAAAAGTGAGAGTTTAAGCAGCAGGTTAGAACAAGGAGAAGAAAGAATTTCCAATCTCGAATAAGATCTTTTAAAAATAACCCAGGCAAACAATAAAAAGGAAAAAAGAATTTTAAAAAAATGAAGAAAATCTAAGAGATCTAGCAGACATCCTTAAACAGACAAACTTCTGAATCATGGGCAGTCCAAAAGGGGAAGAGAAAGAAAAAGGCACCGAAAAACCTATTCAAGTTAATAATAATGGAAAACTTCCCGGGTATAGGAAGAAACACAGACCTTCTGATTCAGGAAGCTCAAAGATCCCCAGACAGATTCAATCCAAAAACATCCTCTCTGAGACACATTATAGTCAAACTGGCAAAGCTCTAAGACAAAGAAAGAATTCTACAAGCAGCAAGAGAAAAGCATCAAGTCACCTAAAAGGGAGTCTCCATCAGACTAATGACAGATTTCTTAACTGAAACTTTACAGGCTGGAGAAAAAGGGATGATATATTTAAAATACTAAAATAACAAAAATAATTCCATGAATTCTATACACAGCAAGGCTATGTTTCAGAAATGAGAGAGAAATAGTATATTTCTCAGACAAACATAAAACTGCAGGAGTTCACCACCACAAGGCCAGCCTTGCAAGAAATTCTTAAGGGAGTTCTACATCTGGAATCTGAAAAATGATAATCACTATCATGAGTACACAAGAGAGAACAAAACCTACTGTTAAACAAAAATGCAAATGAGAAAGAGAAAGAAACTAAATCATACCACTCAAAAAGCTAACAAACACTGAAGATGAATAATAAATGGGAAAGAAAAGAATACAAGATATTTAAATCACCTAAACAAAAAACAATAAAATGCCAGGAGTAAAATAATACATCAACAAAATCACTAAATGTTGTTGTCTTGAACTCCCCATTCAAAAGACACAGACCAATCCCCCATTCAAAAGTCACAGACCAATTGGATCAAAAAGCTAGACCCAACTATATGCTGTCTTAAAGAGACTCACCTCAACTGTGAAGACATACACAGACTAAAAGTGAAAGGATGGAAAAAGATATACCATGAAAATCAAAATCAAAAAAGAGCAGGAATAGCTATTTTTATATCAGATATAACAGACTTCAAACCAAAAACCATAAAAAGAGACAAAGCCACTATACAATGAAAAAGGGATCTTTCCAACAAGAAGACATAGCGATCATAAATATATATGCATCCAACACTGGATCACCAAGATATATAAAGCAAATACTATTAGACCTAAAGAAAGAGATAGAACCCAATACAATAAGAGTGGAGGGCCTCAACACTCCTCTCTCAACTTCAGACAATTCATCTAGGCAAACAAATCAACAGAGAATCACAGGATTTAAAATATAGCTTAGACTAATTGACTAATTGAACCTGGCAGATATATACAGAACACTTTGTCCAACAATTGCAGACTGTACCTTCTTCTCATCAGCACGTATAACATTCTCCAGGATAAAACACATGTTAGGTCACAAATCAAGACTCAGCAAATTTTTAAAAATTAAAATCATTTCAAGCATCTTTTCAGACCACAATGGAATTAAAACTGAAAATCAGTAACTAGCGAAACTCTGAAAACTATGGAACTCCATGAAAACTAAATAATGGCCTCCTAAATGATCTATGGGTCCAAGAAGAAATTAAATAGGAAATCAAAAAATTTCTTTAAACTAACAAAAATAAAGATACATCATACCAAAATCTGTGGCGTACTACAAAAGCAGTACTAACAGGGACATTTATTGCAATAAATACTTACATCAAAAGAATAGAAAGACTTCAAATAAATGACCTAACACTACGCTTCCACAAACTAGAGGAAAAAGAACTATCCAATCCTAAATGTGGTGGATGGAGAAAAAAATAATTAGGACCAGACCAGAACTAAATAAAATACAGACATAAAAAAACATACAAAATATCAATGAAACAGTAAGTTGGTTTTTTGAAAAGATAAAAAAGACAAACCATTTGCTAGGTTGACAAAAACAGAAAAGAGAAAACCTACATAACAAAAATCAGAAATGAAAAAGGAGACATTACAACCGATACCACAAGAATGCAAAGAATCATTAGAGACTATTAGAAGCAACTATAAGCCAACAAATATGAAAACCCAGAGGAAATGAATAAATTTCTGGACACACACAAACTACCAAACTGAACCAAGGAGACATAGAAAATCTGAACAGACCAATAACAAGCAACGAGATTGAAGTAGTGATCAGCAGTCTCCTAACAAAGAAAAGCCCAGGACTGGATGGCTTTACTGCTGAATTCTATCAAACCTTTAAAGAAGAATTAATACCAATTATCTTCAAACTATTCCAAAACATTGAAACGAAGACCACTCTCCTAAACACATTCTTTGAGGCGAGCATCTCCCTGACACCAAAACCAGATAAAGATACCAAAAAAAAAAAAAAAGAAAGAAAGAAAGAAAAGAAAACTACAGATGAATATCCTTGATGAACAAAGACACAAAAATCTTCAACAAAATTTTAAAAAATAGAATACAGCAATATATCAAAAAAATTATACACTGTGATCAATTGGGGTTCATCCTCCCAGGGATCCAGGGATGGTTCAACATACACATCAATAAAAGTGAGATACCATATCAACAAAATCAAGGGGAAAAACCATATGATTATCTCAATGGACGCAAAAAACCATGTGATGAAATTCAACATTGCTTTATCATAAAGACTCTCAGCAAATTAGGTACAGATGGATAGTATCTTAACACAATAAAAGCCATATATGACAAATCAATCACAAATATCATCCTGAATGGGGAAATGCTGAAAGTTTTCCCTTAAGAACAGGAACAAGTCAAGGATGCCCACTGTTACCACTCCTATTTAACGTAGTATTGGATGCACTAGCCAGAGCAATCAAACAAGAGAAAGAATTAAAGGGCATCCAGACTAGAAAGGATGAGGTCAAACTGTCCCTGTTCGCAGATGACACAGTCCTATATACAGAAAAACATTCTACAAAAAAACTCTTAGAACTGCTTAACAATTTCAGTAATATTACAGGACACAAAATCAACACCCAAAAGTCAGTAGCATTTTAATACTCCAAGAATGAGCTAACAGAAAAAGAAATCAAGAAAGCAATCCCATTTACAATAGTCACCAAAAAAATAAAATACCTAGGAATCAATTTATCCAAGGATGTTAAAGATCTCCACAAGGAGAATTATAAAATACTACAGAAAGCAATTATTGATGACACAAAAAGGGGGAAAAACATTCCAGGATTTTGGATTTTGGATTGGAAGAATTAACATTGTGAAAATGTCTATTCTTTTTTTTTTTTTTTTTTTTTTTTTTTTTTTTTTTTTTCCG
>NW_007735204.1:51037-53703 GCF_000696425.1 Galeopterus variegatus | reverse complement strand
CAACCCTCAGTGTCGCCCCCGTACCGGACCGGGACCGGCAACGGGATTGCAACCCTCGGTGTTGCCCCCGTGCCTCGCTCAGCCAGTGAGCGAGAACCGGTCTGTATGTGGGATCCGAACCCTCAGGCGGGAGCGCCGCTGCGCTTCCCAAGTGGCGCACTTATCCAGTGCGCCACCCGGCCGGCCCGAAAATGTCTATTCTACCCAAAGAAATCTACAGATTCAATACAATCCCCATCAAAATACCAGTGACATTCTTCACAGAAATAGAAAAAACAATCTTAATGTTCATATGAAACAACAAAAGACCCTGAATAGCCAAAGCAATCCTGAGCAAATAAAATAAAGTTTGAGGCATAACACTACCTGACTTCAAATTATACTACAAAGCTAAAATAACCGAAAACAGATTTGTACTGGTATAAAAGCAGATACTCAGACAAATGGAACAGAATAGAGAACCTGGAAATCAACCCACATACAACCAGTCAACTGATCTTTGACAAAGGCATACATTGGAGAAAAGACTGCCTCTTTAATACACGGTGCTGGGAAAATTGGACATCTACATGTGGAAGAAAGAAACTAGAGCTGTATCTCTTGCCATATATGAAAATCAACTCAAAATGGATTAAAGACTTAAGTATAAGGCAGAAAACCATAAAACTACTAAAAGAAAATACAGGGAAAACACTTCATGAAGTAGTACTAGGCAAATGCTTTATGAATAAGACACCAAAAGCACAAGTGACAAAAATAAATAAACAAGTGGGACTATATCAAACTATAAATCTTTTGCACAGCAAAGGAAACAATCACCAGATTGGAAGGACAACCTACAGAATGGGAAAAAAATATTCACAAACTATACATCTGAGAAGGGCTTAACATCCATAACATGTAAAGAACTCAAACAACTTCACAGTAAAAAAACAAATAATCCAATTAAAAAATGGGCAAGGGGCTGAATAGACATTTTTCAAAAGAAGACATACAAATGACCCACAGGTACATAAAAAATTGTTCAACATTTCTAATCATCAGGGAAATGCAAATCAAAACCACAATGAGATATGAAAAAGAATGGGAATAACAAATGTTGGTGAGGATGTGGAGAAAGGGGAACCCTCTTATACTGTTGGTGGGACTGTAAAATACTATAGCTGTTATGGAAAACGGTATGGAGGTTTTTGAAACAACTACAGATACCACTGTCATATGATCCAGCAATTCCATTTCTAGGTATATACCCAAAGGAATGAAAATCATCATGTTGAAGGAAAACTTGCACTCCCAAGTTTATTGCAGCTCTGTTTACAATAGCCATAACATGGAACCAACCTAAATGTCCATCAGTGAAAGACTGACTAAGGAAAATGTGGTATATACACACAATGGAATAGTACTCAGTCATAAAAAAGGATGAAATTCTACCATTTGCAGCAACATGGATGAGTTTGGAGAAAACTATTCTAAGTGAAATAAACCGGACACAAAAAGAGAAATACTGTATGTCCTCACTCATATGTGGGTGCTAGGAAGGAAGAAAGGAAGGAAGGAAGGAAAGAAGAAAGGAAGGAAGGAAGGGAGAGAGAGAGGGAGGGAGGGAGGGAGGGTGGAAGGAAGAGACCTTAACAATACATTGATCTTTCAGAAAGAGAGAACAAATCTACTGTTACTAGAGGTGGGGGGGGGAAGACAGGGGGATGGAGAGAGACTGGGTAAAGACCATAAGGAATAATTACTATTTGTAACAATTAATGTGGTAATAATATTGATTTGATTAACACATGTACCACACAGATGATGGCAGTCAATGCTTTAGCCCACAAATATGTATAATCAACTGTTTCAACAACAAAAAAAATGAATTTATAGCTCAGGATTTAAATATGCATTGCTTATTTTGTTTAGTTTGGAAAGATCTAGTTTTCTGACATGTGAGTTTACTCCTTGTCCCAAGTGTCAGGATAAATGATACTGAAATGCTGGCTACGAAGCACAGGGACCACACCTTTTGCCCTCACAATGGAATCTTGATAGAATGAATAAAGATTAAAAATTGATAACCAATTATATTAGTCTATTTTGTGTTGCTTATAACAAAATACATAGAACTGTGTAATTAGAAAGAACAATGAAATTTATTCCTTACAGTTTCTAAGTCTGGGGAGTCCGAAGTCCATTGGTGGTGGTGACAGTGACCCAGGGATCTCACATTGTAAGATGGTGGAAGCAGAGAGAGCAAGACAGACAGACCCTCCTCTTCTTTTAAAGCCCTCAGAACCACACCCTTGACCACCATTTTTAGTCCATTTACTACTGCACGGTCCTACGATCCAATCACCTACTTAAGGCTCCACCTTTCAATTACCATAATAGGATTTCCCACCCACTTAACAGTCACAGTGGGACTAAGATTCTAGTATATAAACTTGGGGGACACAATTCAAGCTTCAGTGAGTTTTGGGGGAACATAATTCAGTCCACTACACCAATTAGTTGGTAAAATTACATAACAACTTTAATAGATAAAATACCTTAACTTGTGAAGAATCATGTTTTTCCTGAAAGTAGTTAAACAGCTAAGTAGCAGATAAATACATAGAAATATCAGAAATATCATTGCATGTAATACAAAGTAATAAAATAAGATAAAATTAAAA
>NW_007735204.1:49048-49892 GCF_000696425.1 Galeopterus variegatus | reverse complement strand
TTTCTTTGTAAGTCTTAAATGGTAGGATGGTTTTGAAGAGTACTAATCCTAATAAGCAAATGTTATGCAAATGAGTAGGAAGTTTCACTCCAACAGTTTAAATTTGTTTATTGGAAGAGGTACTTTTTATGCTTATCTAAAGCTAACAGTGCTACTACTACAAAATTTCTTGCTTTCTCAATAAGAAAACGATTTCATATTATACTTAAATAGACAAAGACTCTAAAATACTTGCAAAGCTAAATCCCAAGAGAATACTAAAGAGAAAAAAGTAAATTTTCTGTACTTGGGATACAGAGCTCAACTATCAACATTTTCAGATATAAGGTTGCCTTGCATTTAATTTTCTTAGTGTTATTCTCACATATTTGTAATGATCTATTTGCTGATTTGAAGCAATGCACAGAACCAATTTTGACTTCTTTCTATTAAGGTACAAATTTAAATGCTTATATTTTATAACTGGGATATCATAATAATAGTATTAAATGTCTCTAATTTTGAAATTATGACCCAAATTTACAAGATTAATTAACTATTTGTTTTATTCACACTTTCAATCATCAGGCATTTAGTAAGCATCTACATTTTCCCAAGTGTTCAGACAATATTCTGTGAAGTTTTAATTTCATTGTATTAGAACCATTATTTTAATTATAGTAATCAGAGTGGAGATAACCCAGCAATACCAAAAGGCATGTATTTGCTTGAGATTTGTGAAAATGACAAAATGATTTGTTAAAAATGATACAACCTAAATACTGATGTTAAAACTATTCACGTTTCATTATATATTATGTTAAGTATTAACGTGTCACAAGATACTTAATTAAAATCTTTTTTT
>NW_007735204.1:46594-48133 GCF_000696425.1 Galeopterus variegatus | reverse complement strand
TTCATTATATATTATGTTAAGTATTAACGTGTCACAAGATACTTAATTAAAATCTTTTTTTCCTCTTTATCCTCTTCTTTCAACCCCCTATTCCTTAGGGTTAACTAGACTATTTTGTGGTTTCTGCCTAAAGGAAGTTTGGGTCACAAAGCCCAAATCCATGGAAACTATTTTCCTAATTTTTATTTTTCTATATCCTAAATTCACTAAAATAAACAAAACTTATGGTAAGTGCCCACAGGAAGGGGGAAGAAAGGATAGTGATTTTAAAAAGTTTTTCCCCCATACTGGGAACAGATCTGATATTCCTCTCTGCAGCAGGCTCCATGACCGCTTTCCTAGAATTTCACTGGAGGTGGAGGCAGAGCCAAAGAGAGGTGCACCCACACGGACCCTGGCTCCTGAGTTCCCTGGTGGCGTGAAGTTGTGCTTTTCTTGTTCATGGTAGAGAAGAAGAGAGCAGCAGGGCTTCAAAGGATCAAGCACGTGGAAAATAAGGTAAGGGTTGTGTCCATGATAGAGAGTATATCTGTTGCCTTTTCTTCTTTATTTAGATGTTACTTAAGCCACTCTGATTTTCATGAAAACTAAAAACAAGCATTCAACTATACAAAGCTATAAATTATAACACTTCTAGTCATTCCCTCTAGAAGCAGTATGCAAAAGACATACTTTTTATACTGAACTTTGGCTTACAAAAATAATTTATAAATTGCTAAAGATTCAAAAGTAAATAATAAGGAATTCCTGCTAAAGTCTCCAAATTGATTGATCCTGTTGTTCTAATAAAATTCTGCCCTTTATTGCCGCACTCAAATATGATCATTTGCTGCATGCCATCCCCCAAATCCCTGGTATGGACACAAAGATCCCCATTTTCAGATCTTCCTCACCACACGTACTCCCTGTCATTCTTACATTTCACTCTACTCACCACCTATGCCAAGTGAGGTGAGGCTGGCCAAAAGAAAATTATTTATGTTAAAATCTGAAATGTATTACATCTTGCCTCCCAAGAAAACCCTGAGTTTTTCCTTAAATATACAAAGNGTGTATCAGCTACCTATGGCTATATAACATATTATCCCAACACTTAGCAGCTTAAAACAACACATTTTCTGTGGGTCAGAGATCTGGGCCCAGCTTTGCTGGGTTGCTACGGCTCAAAATGTATCATTAGATTGCAGTCAGTTGTTAGCTGAGGCTGTGGTCTCATTTGAAGATTTGACTATTGGAGGATCATTTCCAAGCTCATTGATGTCAGTGGAAGACCTATGTCCTTGTGAGCTGTTGGAATGAGAGCTCTAGTTTCTTGCTGGCTCTTGGCTGGAGGCCTTTCTCAGTTCACAAACCAGGGCAAGGGTGAATGGAGCCCAAGTATTTTCAGTGTGCCACACCCAAGGTAGAGCCTCTGTTCCATGAGTGGGGGTGGGCAGAAAGAGCACCTACCTCTCAACCACATTCACCCAAGACTTAGCCTCAGCAACAGGTTGTTGGAGACAGGATGAAAATGCTCAAGTCCTGCTCCTCCTACAAAGA
>NW_007735204.1:44062-44830 GCF_000696425.1 Galeopterus variegatus | reverse complement strand
CAAGGTGCAACCTACTTTTTGTAAGAAGCTTTATTGAGGTAGAATTGATATACAAAAAATTTCACATATTTTATGTATACATTTTGATGTGATTAGACCTTTGCATACACCCATGATAACATCACCTTAATCAAGGTACTAAACTTATCCCTCATCTCCAAACATTCCCTTGTATTTCTTTAAAATCTTTTTTCCCTTGCTGTGTTAAGAATATTTAACATGAGATCTATCCTTTTAACATATGTTAAAGTGCATAATACCTTATTAACAATAGCTATTATTTTATACAGCAGATCTCTAGAACTTACCTTGAATAAGTAATACTTTATATCCATTGAGGAACAATTCCCACAGCTTACTCTTAAGAAGTGGGAAGTTATGCTCCACTTTCTTGGGGACATAGCATCTGCCTAATTTATTTGGAATTCTTCTGTACAGGAGCTTTGTCTATTCTTCCCATTTATGTATTTTCCTAATCATTTATTTGCATAAGTATGCATTCATGGATATTTGTTTTGTGTATTGGAATAAAATCCAATGCTATTTTATACTGTTGCTCAAATTGTTTCAAATTTAAACATTGAAACCTCCTTCAGTTGGTTCCTGTCACTTTGGTATATTGCTGTCTTGTGTTTTTGTGTGCATGAGGGCATGTTTTCTTTTGTTCATACTTTAGTACTTTCTTACTTTCTGCCACTACAAGATGCTGCATGCTCATCTTGTTATATTGCCTGCCCTGGCCCTGGAATAGCCCATTTCTCCAAATAG
>NW_007735204.1:33542-43770 GCF_000696425.1 Galeopterus variegatus | reverse complement strand
TGCATGCTCATCTTGTTATATTGCCTGCCCTGGCCCTGGAATAGCCCATTTCTCCAAATAGACAAGTTCCTTTTATTGGAGAATAATGCTAGAAACCAAGATCTAGGCATTAAGTGTGCATATTTCCACTGAGGTGTCATTGCTTCTAGGTCCTTTTAGCTGGTTGAACAAGAAACTATATATGTGTATATTAACCCACATTTGTAAATATATACATATCTACAAATATTTCAATATGTGTCTATATTAAGCTAAACTGAGTTCTTACTGATGTATCCAAATCTAATCTATTACTGCATGGGTCATTCTAGACTTCTCCTCTTACTTGTCTGTAACCTCCAACCTCAGATTACATTAACTTTTGATCGTAGATAAATTATTAACTAGTTCCTTAACTTTTTTTTTAAAGCTAACATAATAGAATGAAATTATATGTCGGGTCCACCACTGGCTGACCCGAACAGCCCTCGCCTTGCTATCAGTCTCTCCCTTGGTGTCCCTTCTGGTGGCCGTCAGATCTTTCCCTGGTCCCCATTGAGAGGAGGTGAAGAAAGAGAGCTATGAAGAGAGGTGAGCACACCCGCCGGCCCCAACCAGCCTGGTTAAAGGACACTCAGATGCGGTGGGGGTTCTGTCGAGCAGTTCTGTTTATTATCACACAAGCACTTCCTTTTAAAGGCAAATGGGGAAGGGAGGTTTTTACATCCTCCAATCAGCTTAAAGGTTACGAGAGCATTCATCCTGTCTCAATGCCTAGCTATTGCAATCATGCAGTGTTCACGAGCGTGGAAGCGCGTATTTGGCCAATAAGGGCTAAGGCAAGGTTCCCGCAGACACTCCCACCCTACTTCCTCCCAACGCCATCTTAGGCTGCCATGTTAATACGCCCTTGTGGGCCCATAATGGTGCCGTTTGTAATGTCACTTAAGGTGGCGTTAGTTTTTAAGGCCCGACAATTATATCATTTACATATAATTCAAAAGCAATTTTATGTTATGTTATTCACTCCTCACAACTACACATTGAGGATGCTATTATTTTAATTTCCCCTGTTTTATGGAAACTTTCCCCAAATTATGCTGCAATGTGTCTTAGATTTAATTCTTCTAAACTCAAATTCTATTCTCTTCTACTTCTCTATGATGCATTTTGGGCCTAGAAATGAATTTATTGCTCGTACTTATTTCTTTATTCTCATTTTAATTACTTACATTTATATGTGTGGCATTCTAACATTATTTAAATCTGATCCTAATCTGTGGCAGGTGATAAAAAGAATTTCCAAAGTCAACAATGATATTTGAATAAAATCATGATCACATTATAATTACTTTTGTTTGCTTTAGTAATAAAATTCAAGTTATATTAAAAGATGACATAATATTTAAGAGGGAGACTGCTTTTATTTTTGTTTTGATTTGTTAGTTGCTTTATCAAAGGGGGACTATATTAAAAATCATGGAGAAACTTTTCCTTTAAAATGGATTGATTTGCTAACATAACTCTTTTCATCATGTCAGGTTGTCTATCATCTGCAGACTTTGTGGATCATACACATTAAGGTTTATTCTTCAAACATGCCTTTCCTTGTGAATTAATGTGTGTTATGAACTGAATTGCGCCCTCCCAATATCTGTATGTTGAAGCCCTAACCCTCAATCTAACTGTATTTGGAGATAAAACTTGTAAAAAGGTAGTTAAGGTTAAATGGGATCATATAGATCAGGCCTTGATTTGATGGGATTGGTGCCCTCATAAGTAGAGTAAAAGGTACCAGAGACCTCCAGATACAGAGGAGAGGCCATGTAGGGAAAAAGCAAGGGAGGCTGCTGAGAGCCAAGGAAAGAGGCCTCCAGAGAATCTAAATTCGCTTTGATCTTGAACTTCCAGCCTCCAGAACTTTGAGTAACACATTTCTGTTTTTTAAGCCTCACAGTCTGTAGTATCTTATTATGACAGTCTGAGTAGAATAATACAACATATTATTCTGGTTGTTATTAAAGACTTGAGAAGAGTGTTTCAATGTATATAAGAGAATCTGTTCCCTTACTTTTGCACAATTCTATAAAAGACTTTGAAAATATGTTCTCTTGTCCTAAAAAGATCATAAAGTTAGAAAACAGTTATTTGCATTTTTATTATTTTGTAGTAAGTCATTGGGATAAGATTTTCCCTGCCCTCAGCCCCAAAAAACTCTTCACACATGAATTCTAATTTCCCATCATAACTTTGAGTCTCTGCTCTAAAGGTAGTCTTGTGATGATTTCTAGTAGACAGAAATCTTTTCTTATGTCCTGAAATATTGTGTTTTTATGATTTTCTTATTCAACACACTTACTGTGGTGCACCAGCAATGACACAGTAAACAGCCTAAACACAGCCCNTATTCAACACACTTACTGTGGTGCACCAGCAATGACACAGTAAACAGCCTAAACACAGCCCTTGACATCATAGTATGTATAATCTTGTAGAAGTAAATTTGCTATTAAAGGTGTTAGACAATTCCTTGAACTTTTTAAGACAAGTGAACAGATACGATGTAGGGGCAGGGGGAAGAAGAATGGGTAAAGGGTCATGAATATCAACTACAATATATATTTAGAAGTTAAAATTTTAAAAAAAAGTGTTAGAGACTAATTCCATGTAAGCAAGTGAAAAGAAAAAAGAAAAACTGTTTAGGTCATTGTTCCAAGAGATCTTTGTTCAAATTCTGCTTCATTGTTCTGAAACACCTTTAAAGCTCACCACATATTAAAAGATTTATTTTATTTTTCTCTTAAGGAAAAAATAAAGATAGAAATAAAATGTGACTATTAACTATGGTTATCTATAATAACAATATTCATCTGTATAATAATTACATAGTATAAGTGAGAAACTTATGTTTTTGTAAACCAATAATATTTTGAGTCGTTTATTATTGCAGCGTAACCTAGCTGATCCTGACCATGTTATATAGTACTGGTGTTAACCAAGAATTTCATATTCTAAACCTACCATGATTAGCAACTCTTCTTAAATATTTGTCCTTCTTTCTCTAAGTCCTGAGAAATACATTGAAATTAATTCGTAATTTTGGAGAGAATGCAGGAACATACAGCAGCCTAGAATCATGCTGGTCATAAGACATTCGCATGCAGTACTTTCCAATTTTAGAAGCTCATATTAGCATTTGGAAGCTCACCTTAGATATGACATGAATCATTTCTATGGTGTTTTCTGATCTTTATTATTATTTTTTTAATGCTGGTCATAAGACATTCGCATGCAGTACTTTCCAATTTTAGAAGCTCATATTAGCATTTCGAAGCTCACCTTAGATATGACATGAATCATTTCTATGGTGTTTCCTGATCTTTATTATTATTTTTTTAAAAAACTAAATATTTTAATTTTGAGATCTTGCTTAGTTTGAGCTTTAGATGTTCTACCATCTTTTAGTTTTTCAAATACACCAACTCCAGCTTTATGTGCTATATGGTATATGTCTATGTAATAATTTCATAGGTGTTAGCAACTTTCTACACACCTCCAGCTCCCTTCAATATTTTTCCCAATTACTTCTAAAATTCCAGTTCGTCTTTTTCTACAAAAATACAACAAATACCAAGTAATGTCTAGCACTTATTTTCCCTCATTTATAATTTCCTATAGGTTCTCTTCCAAGGCCTCTGGTATCTAAAAACCAGCATGCCTCCCTTGGGTGCTGCCTCCCAACTCTGCCACTTCGACCTGAAAGTAGGTGAGGCACTTCCGTGGTTAATGAGCATAAATAGACTATCCTCCCTTCAGTTAGGTCAATCCTCTGAACACTGAGAAACCATCATATGAACAGGTCTTAAATTAAACATCATAAAAAGAGCTACCGCTTACTGAGAGTTTGCTATACACCTGACATTTAGATAAGCCTTATAATACTTTACCTTATTTAATACTCACAATAACTTACATATGGGAAAATACAGCTCCAAAGGACTAAATAACATGCCTAAAGTCATGTTAAACAGAAACGCAGGAGGCAAGTTTGAACCCACTTACTCTGGTTTACAACCAGCACTCTTAATTATTAATTTATGCTGCCTCTCTCTCATAATCCTGACCTCTGTTAACATCAGAGTGTATTTTTTCTAATAGGCTGCTCAGTTTTTTATCCTAATAGAGGTTTGGTTAGTTACCCAACTGATCACTTAGACATCCTCAGATACATCTGAGTCTCAGTGGTTGACAGACTGTAGGCTCAAAAATTTTGAATTACCACTAAAAATTCGGGCAGAATATAGAGATGCCCTGAAAATAATTGGAAATATTCCATGTGGCAGCAAACTGGGGCACAGAGTTGACTGAAGAGTATTTTAACAAGGCCAAATCTATTCAATTAATTTTGGTGATAATTTAAACACACTGGATTTTTCAGCTTAAAAATATTATTTTTATCCAGAATTGTATATACTCTGAAACTCTATGTCAGAAGAACACAATTAATTAAAAACAAAGTACATTTCACATTCAATGGCTTAACACACTGAAGAGTTACAACTGCCCCATTCCTTTTGGATCCATATTTTAAATGTCTGACATTATATGATGGAAATCTGATTTTTATATACATATATATGTGATTGTATATATAGATGATTTTATATATATCCCATAATATGGATAAACAAAAATATAAAAATAACCTATAATAACATGGTGATAGACCTTTTGATTAGTACACGTATATATGTATTTATATTATTTATATAATGGGATTGAACTTAACCATAGCATTTTGTAAAATGATCTTTAGATGCATTTTATTGTGAAGTATGACAGAGAGAACTGCACAAAGTTTAAATTATGGTGAGATGAACTCCCTTGTAATTCTCA
This sequence comes from Galeopterus variegatus, assembly GCF_000696425.1. Classification (NCBI taxonomy): domain Eukaryota; kingdom Metazoa; phylum Chordata; class Mammalia; order Dermoptera; family Cynocephalidae; genus Galeopterus; species Galeopterus variegatus. The sequence continues at coordinate 38,895 of NW_007735204.1, read as the reverse complement.
AAGTAAGTAAAAAATTTTTTTTCAGTATTACACATATCTTCACGTCTCTTTCATACATGAGAACTTCAAAAAATTAGTGGAAAATAGAATTAAAAGACAACCCAAATCTTTCCATGAACTTTTTGAAGTACCCTCATATCATTACCTCCTTCATCATCCCAGCAGTAATCATTAATACTACAATTACTTCTTTATTCTTCTTATTTGTTTTATTAGTATCTAAAAAAAAGTTCAGACTTTGTTTAAAAATAATCAAACTGCATAAATTCTGTTGTGTCTGACTTCTTCCTTTTTAGAGTATGTCCTGAAGATTCTTGCAGGTTTGTGCGCAATACTTTCATTTTCATGACTGTATGGTTTTCCATACCTACATACCAAAATGTGTTTATATATTCTGTGAAGATTTGAGTTGTTCATAGCGTATATTTATTACAAACAATGCTATTACTATCTCTGTGCATGTTTATTGATACTCATAAAAGTTCATTATTGTGGGATATGTATCCAAGCATGGAGATGTTGAGTATATTTATCTTCTGTTTTACCAGATACTGCCTAACCTTTTCCAAATGTAGTTGTTTCAATCACATATTGGCATCACGATGTATCCAAGCATGGAGATGTTGAGTATATTTATCTTCTGTTTTACCAGATACTGCCTAACATTTTCCAAATGTAGTTGTTTCAATCACATATTGGCATCACGTAAAAGTTCCAGTTATTCCACATTCCCCCAACATTGGTTCAGTTTGTATAATTTCTTGAAATCTGTTGTGTGTGCAATGGTATCTCACTGTGGTTTTAATTTGCATCTACCTTATTTCTAACAAGGTTGAGAACATTTTCACCTGTCTTAGAGTTTTAGATTTTCTTTGTCATGAAGTGACTTTTTCGATTCTTTAATAATATTTCTATTTGTCTTTTTCTTATTGATAAATTAGTACGTTTTATATATTCTGGATACAAAATGTTTGTCTGTTATATGCATTGCAAATATGTTTTCCTACTCAGTGGCTTGACTTTTTCCTTTTTATAGTCTCAGTAGGAAAAGAAACTCAGAAGAAAAGGAGTTACAGTGCAAATGTTAAGGGTCACCTTTGCAAAGTAAAGAATTCTTAAATAGAAGCACGACATATAAAAAAGTAGTAAAAGCATAAACTACATAAAAGTAAAAATTTCTGTGCTTGTAAAATTCTAAATAAATAAATAGATAAAGTAAATAAATAGGCCATAAGCAGGGAGAAGATATTATAAACATTATAAAGCATATACCTGATATGTACCTAATAAAATAATAAAATCATATATATGTGTGTATATAAAATTTTACAAATCAGTTTAAAAAAATTAAAAAGGACAAGAGACATGAAAGTACATGAAAGATGAGACACAAATAATTTATAAACATGACATTAAACGTTTAGCCATTAGATATATAGGAAAAGCTGACAAAAGCACAATGTCATTGGCTTTTTTTTTTCTGTTGCCCTTTTCTCTCAACATCCAATCACATGAAAGTAAGATGAGCCAAAAAAAAAAAGCATGAGTGAATGAGTGAATCAATCAATTAAACATATAAGATAAAAATAAATAGAAAGAAAAGTAAAGTAAAAGTGTCTAAAATATTAGAACATATGTTTCATTGCTTTGGGTTTTCTTGATCAAAAAAACACAAAGGGGAGATGAAACTTTTCCCCATTATAACAAAAATCTAGCAAGCCAATATTCACCCAGAGGAAGTCAGCAGATCTTTGTATATTCATTCAATTGTACATCATAGACATCCATAGAGTAGGATAGTAGGTTCCAAGCTGATGTATTATTACTCAGTGAATTCTGAAGGTAAAACAATAAAACTGCTAGTTGCAGCAATACTCTGTAGATGCTCAACAGAGTAGTGTTAGCAACCAGCTGACTGCCAGCTCAATTGTGACAGCATGTAAGGCATATCGTGAGATTTCGAGAATTACTTGAAGGGTATTTATACAGTTTTTTGAGTTTCAGCATCACTCAATGGTTACTAAGGCCAGGAAAATTAGAAGCCCTATCATTATCCCCAAGATGGTAAAATCTAGGTTTCCAGCACTGATACTTTTGATATCCTATCAAGGACTGTTGACAAACAGATGTCCATCTACATTACAGACCAATCACAGGAATACATTCTCACTCTGAATTGTGTTGTGTCATTCAAACTGACTCCCACACAGGCTGTGCCAATCTTTAGAGTACAGACCAAATAGAAAGGGGAGATGGTAATACTACTGTATTTTGGTACTCGTAGTAGGTTTTCTGAGGGTAGGATGTAGATAAGGAAAAATGCATTGTCATGATTTGATTATTGAAAATAATAATATGCTTGCATTTTGGTTGAACTCCAGTATATTTGAGTACCACTAACGCTATTTTTTAAAAAAATTGAAGTAAGGAGTCTGAGAGTTTGGGTAGAGGCATCATGTGCATACAGTGAATTTAAAACTCTCAGGAAAATCAACCAGGATGCTGAGGAATCAGAAGATGAAATGAGACTGTGAGACGTGAATTTAACTGTATTACAAATATATAATCTAACCTCACTGAAAGTGTGGGAGAAAAGTGGGGTGATCTAAATCAAGTTGAAATGGTGTTTTGACTAGACAATGTAAAACTAATAATATAAAAACACAGTATTCTATTCTGACCAGGGTATGGGTTAGCAGTTCTAAAACTACATGTACACTAGCACTGAACAAATAAGTAAATAAATTATAAATAATGAGAGTGATGTTTAATACTCTCAGAATAATCAGTTGAAATAAGTAAGTTGGGGGCCGGGGGTGTGAGCTGCAAGAATGAACCTGTGGTGCTAGATTAAAATTAGAGATAGTATGAACCCATGTTGAGTTCGATATTCATACAGGTGGATATAGAAATTATTACAGATATGTGTATACTGTGTAAATAATGTACATGTATTTCCTAGCTGTGTCTTCTCAGAGGGTCTAGAAGCAGTAGTAATTAGCATACTCAGTGCCCATCTTGGTGTCTAAATATCATTCTCCAATAAAAGGAACCAAGGCCCTTTGGAGAAATCATTGATTCTAGGGTTTAGGCAGGAAAAAAACAAGCTGAACCTGGCCTATTGTAGGGCCAGAAAGTAAGGAAGGTATGCTCACAAAAAAGGGGGTAGGAATCTTAGAAGAATGTCAGAAGGACATAGGAGACAATCTGGAATAGTTCTCAATAGGCAAAGGTGGGCCCATTTGAGCAACAAAATAAATAATGTTTCAGGAAGTTTAAAAAAAGTGTTTATCTGGGAATAGCAGGGCTGCAACCCCTAATATGCATGCTATAGTGAACCACAGGCATATCAAAAGAGGTTAGGGCAAGGGGAAGCTTTTAAAGATGAAAGAGAGAAGCATGAAGGCACTTCAAAAATTTATGGAAAAATAGCATTAAAAGATAATATGAATCTTTCTATGAACTTTTTGAAGTACTTTCATATACCTAAGATGTTCTGAAACAAAGAGAACTTTGGTTACAGGGGTTTTTTGCAGAACTTAATGTCAGTTCATTAGTGGAGACAGTGCATCAAGCAAGTGTTCTTGNTGTATTTTGGTACTCGTAGTAGGTTTTCTGAGGGTAGGATGTAGATAAGGAAAAATGCATTATCATGATTTGATTATTGAAAATAATAATATGCTTGCATTTTGGTTGAAATCCAGTATATTTGAGTACCACTAACGCTATTTTTTTAAAAAATTGAAGTAAGGAGTCTGAGAGTTTGGGTAGAGGCATCATGTGCATACAGTGAATTTAAAACTCTCAGGAAAATCAACCAGGATGCTAAGGAATCAGAAGATGAAAGGAGACTGTGAGACGTGAATCTAACTATATTACAAATATATAATCTAACCTCACTGAAAGTGTGGGAGAAAAGTGGGGTGATCTAAATCAAGTCGAAATGGTGTTTTGACTAGACAATGTAAAACTAATAATAAAAAAACACAGTATTCTTTTCTGACAAGGGTATGGGTTAGCAGTTCTAAAACTACATGTACACTAGCACTGAACAAATAAGTAAATAAATTATAAATAATGAGAGTGATGTTTAATACTCTCAGAATAATCAGTTGAAATAAGTAAGTTGGGGGCTGGGGGTGTGAGCTGCAAGAATGAACCTGTGGTGCTAGATTAAAATTAGAGATAGTATGAACCCATGTTGAGTTTGATATTCATACAAGTGGATATAGAAATTATTACAGATATGTGTATACATGTGTAAGTAATGTACATGTATTTCCTAGCTGTGTCTTCTCAGAGGGTCTAGAAGCAGTAGCAATTAGCATACTCAGTGCCCATCTTGGTGTCTAAATATCATTCTCCAATAAAAGGAACCAAGGCCCATTGGAGAAATCATTGATTCTAGGGTTTAGGCAGGAAAAAAACAAGCTGAACCTGGCCTATTGTAGGGCCAGAAAGTAAGGAAGATATGCTCACAAAAAAGGGGGTAGGAATCTTAGAAGAATGTCAGAAGGACATAGGAGACAATCTGGAATAGTTCTCGATAGGCAAAGGTGGGCCCATTTGAGCAACAAAATAAATAATGTTTCAGGCAGTTTAAAAAAAGTGTTTATCTGGGAACAGCAGGGCTGCAACCCCTAATATGCATGCTATAGTGAACCACAGGCATATCAAAAGAGGTTAGGGCAAGGGGAAGCTTTTAAAGATGAAAGAGAGAAGCATGAAGGTACTTCAAAAATTTATGGAAAAATAGCATTAAAAGATAATATGAATCTTTCCATGAACTTTTTGAAGTACCTTCATATACCTAAGATGTTCTGAAACAAAGAGAACTTTGGTGACAGGGGATTTTTTGCAGAACTTAATGTCAGTTCATTAGTGGAGACAGTGCATCAAGCAAGTGTTCTTGTGTTGTCCTTATGTGGCTAGCTGTCCTTCGATAACTCATGTATCAAGCTGAAATTTGGGAAAAAATTCCTATGTTTTTTTTTTTTTTTTGGTTGTAGAAATAGTGCATGAGTGTCCCTCCCTCATGGTTTCCCTGCTCTATTTTACTAGGGTTAGACATAAATGACCTCATTTTGGTATTGACAACTTTCACAAATTATAATGTTGGATTATAACTCAAAGAATAAAATATCCTTGGATCTGTAGTTGCACAAATAAAAGTGAACAAATAAACAAATGAGAGAAAAGGGGCCGATCTTCCTTATAGGAAAATTTTAAATGATAGATGATAGAGAGATCAATAGTCCCCACTCCAGATGATCAAGCTTAATCCTCCCCCCACTTCCTCTGGAATGTGGAGTGAACTTAATGACTCACTTCCAATAAACAGTATTTGAAAAAT
>NW_007735204.1:29784-32815 GCF_000696425.1 Galeopterus variegatus | reverse complement strand
CTTCCTCTGGAATGTGGAGTGAACTTAATGACTCACTTCCAATAAACAGTATTTGAAAAATAAAAAATAGTGACTTTACAATTAAGAAACTTGGCAGACAACAGGTTAACCAAGTTGTCAAGGTTAATATCACTGGTGATAGGTCATGTTGATATCATGTGTCCCATAATATGATGCAATAAGAAAGGCACTTCATCTTTGTGGCATTCTTTGCAAAAAACCCATAACCTCTGTCTAATCATGATAAAACATCAGACAAACCCAATTTAAGGACATTCTATAAAATATCTGACCAGTATTTGTCAAGGCTTTCAAGGTCATCAGAAATAAAGAAAGCCTGAGAAACTGGCACAGATTAGAGGAGACTAAGGAGACATGATGACTGGAAGCAATCTGGTAGCCTGGACTGGATCCTGGAACAGAAAATGGACTGTAGTAGAAAAGCTGGTGGAATCTGAATAGAGCCTATGGTTTAGTTAATAGTATTGTACCAATATTAATTTCTTAGATTAGACAAGGATACTATGGTTATGTATGATGTTAACATTAGGAGTAGTAGAAAAAAGAATATACAGGAACTCTCTTTACTGTCTTTGCAAATGTTCCATAAGTCTAAAGTGATCTCGCTAAGGGCTGGCAGGTTGCTCAGTTGGTTATAACACCAAGGTCACAGGTTCAGATCCCCATACCCGCCAGCTGCCAAAATAAATAAATAACTAAATAAAATTATCTCAGAAGTAAAAGTTTATTTCAAAATGTTTTTAATAACTAATATCATGAAATGGGTGATGACATAAGTGCTAAAGACTGTAACTGAAATCACCATGTATCAAAAGCTGTGTGTGTTTTTAAAACATTTGTGCTAATATTTGGGAGAGAAGGCTTTGAATTTTGGTTAATCTATGGCTCAAAAGAGAGAAATGATGTTAAAGTCTCTGGGGCCCTACATTATAATCACCCATGATCACAAAGTCATTTAGCTTCAGTGCCTGTGTCTGGTAGCTTTATATCACTTGAACAGGTACAGTTCAACCTGACGACTTTTGAACCCATGTCATAATTAAGAAGACAAAAATATTCCACAATAATGAAGTTATTGAACGAGACAGAGCAGAGAAGGATGAAAGAACTAAATCTTCTGTAGTGGATTCAATTGCAGCAAGGGACAGCAGGGGCTGTGTTTATTGCAATAGTACCAAAGAAATTTAGAGTTTTTGTGGCCCCATAGAAACATTCCCAATTCTCATCTCTAGCATCTTTAGTAAAGTTAACCACAGTGGAAAAGTGAATGGAGAGTGAGTCATGAGTGGCTACCCAATTAGAGGACTTTTCATTGTTTGTTTCGATTATAGATCAGCAATTCAAAAACAGAATTCTGTTGGGGCCAGCCCTGTGGCTCACTCTAGAGAGTGTGGCACTGGTAGTGCCAAGGCCACAGGTTTGGATCCTATATAGGGATGGTCGGTGTGCTCACTGGCTGAGCATGGTGCAGACCACACTGTTCCAAGGGTTGCAATCCCCTAAAAATAAAATTAAATTAAAATTTTAAAAAAAACCAGGATTCTATCAGTGATGGTATCTGAACTAGGGGTTTTCCCGAGGCCTCCCTAAAATGAAGATCCCATGGGAAAAATAAAAATCATGGGGATGTTTTAAGAACCTGTACCCACAACTTGCTCCCAGCATGAGTGAAATGAGCATAAGCCAGTCAGATATAACCACCTGGTACTCTGAGAAAAATCTTGGAGTCAGTCAAGACACACTGGCAAGATGGCCAGAGGAACATCTGAGCCATGACATGAAAGATATCAAACACAAAGTAATTATCATCCTTCAAAAATATGGGTGTGTTCCAGAAGTAAAGTACAACACTCTGTGAAGCAGGAACCGTTACAATATTTACTGGTTTATGAGAATGTCTGTTTCTTGCAATATGTAACAACAAGAAAAAACTTTCTCTAGTGATTAGGCACTAAGAGCTACCTCAGAGAACTCTTGAGAAATATCATAGTTGTGAGCCACATGGGGCCTTTTAACAAATAAGATCGTGTTATCAGACACTTGGGTGACAACAGCACTTCTTGTTTCTTTAGGAGACTTTGGGGCAACAAAGCCAAGACAGCAACATGAGGACAGGAGCAGAGAAAGAGGCAACCACGCCAACACTAAATCTCAAGCAACTCGTCACCTCCAGAGAACTCAAGAGATGAGACTAGTTGAAAGTGAAAAGATTGTTCTGTGTACTCTGGGTCAAAGGGTCAGGGGAATATGTCCCCATATGGGGACTGACGCATCTCCGTTAGGTATCAGACAGCCGAAGACTCCAATGGTAGAACACATTTCAGAGAATTAGGAGGTGTGTTGGGACTGTCAGCTGGGAAACAGTCTGGCTGGTTCTCAATTATTAGAGTATTTCCTGAGACTCAGAGACAGATGCCAGCTTTTGGGCTCTGCAGAATCTAAAGCTGAATTTCTCAGAATAAGAATAACTCTGCCTGCAGGTAAAAACCTGAGGGATCCACTAATACAGTGAAAAAAATCCCTGGGTGGATGGTGATGGTCAGCTCCCTACGTGCCAGCCTGAGAAATTCACACTGTGATAGCCCTGACATGTTGGGAGGGTATCACATAAACACCAAGGCAGTGTGCAGACTCTGGAAGATGGAGTCTCTAGGAACTGAACCCAGAACAATCAGAGAGTCCTGTAAGTGACTGTCCACTGTTCCCTCTTCTGGGAGTAAATACATCTTTGAGGGTAAAGATATTTCCAAGGAACTGTGAAGGTTCTTCTGAAGGGAAAAAATGACTTGGGATTTCCAAGCTTTGTTTTAATGCTCTAAATTAGGTTATAGTTTTCTTTAATTATTGGTATCAAAGCTTACTTATTATTTTTAAAGAATTTTTTTTGTAGTTTAAACCTTTTTCTAAAGGTAATACTTCTCCACTGAGAAAGTAATGATTAATAGTGAATTTTTTCTATCCTTAATTGTGTTCTCCTATAGATATAGTTTTATACCAAGTAGTTTTTAAT
>NW_007735204.1:27118-29352 GCF_000696425.1 Galeopterus variegatus | reverse complement strand
ATATACATTGATCTTAATTAAGAGCTTTGCTTTTTTCTCTCACTCCTGAGACAAATTTAATGTCATCACATGGGAAAATTTTTCTTAAACAAAATTCAAATGTGAAAAGAAAACTTCTGCCTTTTTTAGGATGCTAATTTTTTCTAATGAAATAGATCTACTTAGAATAGCTTCTTCTATAATTTGTGTATTCAGTATATCTGTAGAAGCAAGAAAACCAAAACAAAAACCAGACAATAAAAACAAAAACAACAAAATGAGCCAATAAACAAATGATCATTTGAGAGTCATTAAAATTTAGTTTCAAGACAGCCTCTATTTTCATTTTTGTTTTATATAATGAGTGCTATGCCAAATTCACTTAAATCATGACATTAATTTGTGAAGTTGGAAAAATTCAGCGAGAAGATTTTACAATTCCTCAAAGAGTATTAAAAAAAACCCCAACGCTGTAAGAAAGTTGTCATATATTTACTACATCTGTTACTGTCTACATCTGAAATTAACTTTTTATGTCTTACAAAGTAATTATCTAGACAGAAAAAAAGATGCAGTAGTGATTTTTTTCTAATGCTGTCAAGTTGCATGAGAAGCACTAGAATCCATAACACAAAAATACTAATGAACCATTCATTAATCTTAATATAGTCATTTGAGGAGGGAGGGAGATAACAGAAGGTTCTGAAAGCTTTTCTTTTAGCTTAATTTCAAATACAAAAGTGTAAGACTGCTTCTTTAAAGCTTACAAAATACAAATGAAAAGGTTTGAGTGTCCTATATTTTGTCTTCTCACAAGCCCTGTGTTCATTTTTGTCAAAAAAAAAAAAAGCAATTAATCATTTGAGAGAAATTCACTTCGATTTTTAGTTGGTGAGTTGTGAATTCAACACTTGCTTGATTTCATCCACTAGGGAAGTAGAAAGTATGACTTGCACCACAGATTTTACTGAGCAGAAGAAAAAGCTGAGATTTGAACCAATTTAGAGGTCACATCTACCCATATTCCACTGGGTTAAGAAAGAAATGAAATTTATAACTTTTAAATCACTAAGATGAAACATTAGCAGAACTAACTTTAAATCCATAGCCAGAATTGTGTTGAAGGGGAGATATATTTTCATCCAAGGTTAACACATAACCAAATATGATTCCTTCAAAATGCATATTTTATCCAGATTTCTTTAAGTGGAACCAGCCAAATGAAGGATGTCAATAAGAAAAAAGAAAAGGAAATAAAGTACAGAAAAGAGCAATCATCTAATTCAGCAAATTCTTTTCATAGAAGAGCAAACTAAGATAAAGATTAAATGATTTGTCAAATGGTTTATACTTATTATGTTAGACCCAACCTAGGACTCTACATTTTCAATAAGGATTTGAATCATTCAAAAACTTTTAATATATAAATTAAGAATACTAACCTAAATATCTGAGAAATAAGGGTTTAAATCAGTATCTGTCTTTGCCCAGTGATGTGTTGTAGCCCCCTTGTTTTGCCTTACAAGAGCTTATTCTGAAATTTTTAGGAATTTTCAAGACTGTTCCTAAACAGCCATTGTTAGAAATTACATTACATAAATTTACAATTAAATGTTATATATAAAAAAACAAAGATAGCAAATACTTAAGACTCATCATTTTCTAATTATTTTACTACATTTTGCTATTGTCTATGGTCTTGACATTATTAGATTTTTGTATATCTCGATGTTGTAAATATTTTATAATGGTATGCTATTGCAAATCTCTTCCAACTTGGTATTCACTGGCATCATGTCGGTAGCTGAAAATTTGCTGTAATGGGAGGATATTTTCATGGAAAACAACAAACATTGCAAGTCGGGGCTTGATTTTTTATTTTGGTGATTGTCTAGACTTTTAAAAAGTAATGAAGAAAATGTTAATATTTCATGTTAAACTTAAAAGTGTATCATGTCTACAGCTGTTACATTACAAATTGCACAAAAAATGAGGAAAGTGTTCCATATTTTAATAATTATTATCATATCCAGCAAAGAAATTGCTTATGTCATTAACCAACAAGTAAAGTTCTGACATGCATCTGCATCATCTCACTTTCATCTTACTCATTACTGTGAAAGAAAATATCAACCAACATGCATACTGAAACTACCTCGTGTCAAATGCACCCACAGTTAGGCTACAAATTACAAGAGTTCAGTAAAAATCAAGTAAAGCATTCTGTATTAATAAATGGGCTATATATAATCTAT
>NW_007735204.1:23828-26644 GCF_000696425.1 Galeopterus variegatus | reverse complement strand
CTTACTCATTACTGTGAAAGAAAATATCAACCAACATGCATACTGAAACTACCTCGTGTCAATTGCACCCACAGGCTACAAATTACAAGAGTTCAGTAAAAATCAAGTAAAGCATTCTGTATTAATAAATGGGCTATATATAATCTACAATAAAAATTATTTTATATTTTATTATTTGTAACTGTGTACTACACATACATCACACAAGTAAAATTTATACTGAACTTATGTAGGTATATTTACACATATATTTTTTCCATTGATGGTTACTAACATTTTTCAGCTCAACATTATCTTTATCTATATAATCTACATCTATATCTATTTGTCTACCTGTATCTTTAAAATGGGAATCCGACAACCAATCTTTAAACTCCAAAACAATCTTTAACACCATGCTCAATCATTTTAATTTTATAAAGAATATTTTATTGTGTTTTCTTAATTTTATGCAATAACTTTTTCTCTTAAAATGTAAAAATTGCCACAATGAATTTAATTTCCTTTAGTGAAGACTGAAGAAAAAAGTCTTTGTTTATTTCTCTGTCCTCTGGGTTACATCCCACTTCATTAATCGAGGGGGTGTTTGCATTACTTCCTCTGTCATCTTTCATTCTTTCCATTCCTTCAGATTTCTTCTCCATGATAAGCATACTTTTCTGTCAAAATTGTAAATATGATTCTGTAACTCCTCCCTCAACTCTCCTTTAGAATTATGGTGTTTCTTATTAGGCTAAAAAAAATACAACTAACAAAAGCACTTCTAAAAATTTACCGTGTCAAAGTAAACAAGGGATTGGCAAAATTTTTCTGTAAAGAGCCAGATAGCAAATACTGTAGGCTTTGTAGGCTATATAGTTTAATGTCACAATTACTCAAATCTGCTGTTGAAGCAGGAAAGAAGATACATAAATGAATGAGTGCGGCTGTGTTAAATATAATTTTATTCACAAAAACAACCAGTGGGCAAGATTTGTGCTAGGGCCACAGAATGCTGACCCCAGTGCTAGACCACTGTAACCCAGTCCCTGAATAGTTAATCAGTTTATCTCGCATCAGTTTTTTCTAACATCCTAAGTATGAGAAATAATTACATGCCCGTTATTTCCTAAATTAGTCATATATTTTCTTCTGTATTGTTCCATGTTATTTCCTTCACTTTATTCATTGTTGTTGCCTTATTCATTCCTATTGCTTTACTCTGCACCTGCAGCTGTTCTCCTCAAGGATAAGAGAAGAAATAAAGTATCAAAGTGCTTTATATGTTTCTGTTTTGGTTAACAGTTCCTTTTAGGGAAAGCAATTAAGGAGGAGAATTGGGTGTGGGTTAAGGGAAAATAACATCTGTTAGGAACATACTAATTCTTTTTAGAAATCTTTGAGTGAAGTTTAGATATTCAGAAGTAGATGATTCAGAGATCAAGAAGACAATCTAAAATAGACTTGGTTATTATCAGAATGCAAAGGCTAAAAGGCTATGGGATGCTCCACCATGCAAAGAACTTAGAAGTCATCACTCTCCTTTCTACCACAAGAAAAATCTGAACAAACTGAAACTTGATTATTCTTGGACCCATCAGAGAACAAAGGTTACAAAGCTAGCCACTAACCTAAAATCTGAGAAAATATGGTATGGGTTGAGTTGTGGTCCCACAAAAATATATGTTGAAATACTAATGCACAGTACCTCATAATATGACCTTATTTGGGGGAAAAAAAAATTACGGAGTTAGCCAACTTAAAGTCATTAGGATAAGCCCTAATTTAATATGATGGATACCCTTGTTGTCTGAACACTTTTCTAGGAGAGAATAAAGGGAGTAGAAATTATGTAATTTTGACCACATTTGGAATCCAAGGAAAAAGAAAACTTACCTGTAAGCAACTGAGAATATGTAAGTAGTGATGATTATGTTGAGCTGTTACATGTAAGGTTATAAACTGGTAAAAGAGAGACTAGATTTCAAGATTATAGCAGGAGTTATATTCATAGATTATGATGTTAGACTTGTTAGACGTTGATTTAACATCACATATGTTTAATGAAATTTGCAGACCTTTCTGAAACAACTTCAAAAATAAGTGCAAATGTCAAGATTTGGAGTGGAGCTGAGATTGGGTTGTACAGCTGTACTGGCAAATTAATGCTAACGTCAGACTGCTCAAAATTTATATACACATTCAGTGTTTTTAAAAATTAATTTCTAAAGTTGCTGCATTTATAAACTTCCTGGCACAATGTTAACTGAGGATCCAGCTTAGTTCTTAAAGCATGAAGTGCTAATTATGTTTTTTCCCCAACTTCAGTAAAAGCAAAAAATATTAGTAGTTGCCAACAGTATTGCAAAGTTTGATGGGATGCTCATATCTTCATGCAGTATTCACCCATATCTTTATGCAGTATCACATGTTTCAGAATATTAGTCTAAAACTTTAAATTATTCAATTTTTATACTCATTGTGGATTTGAGGCATGACAGGAATAACATTTATTACTAAATAACATTATCGTTTGAATAAAAACATTTAGTACTTTGAATGAGTGCTATGTAAAGAAGATGCATGATTTTTAAAAATTGTTTATAATTACCTCTTACTTAAGCGGACTTCTAGTAAAGTTGCAAATTATAGAATAAGCAAAAATATTGATACTATCATAAAAATGTATTTTATATTTTTAATTTTAAGAACCCAAGTAATTATAGTTAGAGATGATTAAAAACATTTTTTGCTGTTGTTTTAAGCACATTGTTGTGGTATGACTTACATTCAAAAAGCTGTATATATTTAATGTGTACAACTTGATGAGTTTGGAG
>NW_007735204.1:3101-23270 GCF_000696425.1 Galeopterus variegatus | reverse complement strand
GGATATAATACAGTTTTATTAAGTACAGGTACTATGCTTTACAGTATATCTCTAGGACTTACTCATCTTACACAACTGAAACACTGCACCTTCTGCCTAATGCTTCCCTACTTTCTCCTCCCCCTAACCCCATCCTCATTCTACTCACTGCTTCTATGAGTTTGGCTTTTTTTTTCTTTGAATCATAATTGATTATACATCTTTTTGGGATTCAATGTTAACATATGTTGATCAAATCAATATTACTAGTATGTGTATTGTTACAAATTGTACTTATTCTTTATGCCCCTTATCCAGCCTTGATCAAATCAATATTACTAGTATGTGTATTGTTACAAATTGTACTTATTCTTTATGCCCCTTATCCAGCCTCTCCTTATCCCCCTCTCCCTCCCCTCTCCCTCCACTGATAACCCTAGATTTCTTCTCTCCCTCTGAAAGAGTATTTGTTACTCTGTTGATTTGTTGCCTGGATGATCTTTCCAATGCTGAGAGGTTAGTTCAGGTCCCCCAATATTATCATAGAGCAGGTGCTTCTTCTGTCACCCTGGAATGGGCTTTGTGGAGAGAGGCATCCTCTTCTTTTCTTTATCTCTGCTGGTGGTTTTCCTTGTGTCAATGCACTCCAGTGGCTGGTGGACCATCTGTGTGGTGGTTGTGACATTTAATCACTTTCACAGCAGCCATGGTTACTGTGGTGCCTGTGGTGGGCCACCCACATGGAGGTGATGTTTTGGCACGCTCCTTGGTGCTGCTGGTGTGCTTGGTTGTGTGTGTGTCAAGGGTCCAGTCCCCAGTTCCATGCCTCAGGACCCCGGGCAGGTCCTGAGGCACTCGCGGTGTGCCTGGTTGGTTGTGGGCAGGGAGTCTGGTCCCCTGCTTGATGCTATTTTAGAACTTTCATGTATGTAATATTTTGCATTAGTTTCCTAGGGCTACTATAACAAAGTACCACAAACTGGATAGCTTAAACAACAGAAATTTATTGTCTCACAGTTCTGAAGACTAGAAGTCTGACATAAAGGTGTATACAAGCCAATGCTTCCTGTGAAACCTGTAGGGAAATCCTTCCTTGACTCTTCCTAGCTTTTGGTAGTTTGCTGGAAATCTTTAGCATTTGGGGGCTTATGGATACATTACTCCAATTCTCCATCTTCACATGTTATTCTCCCTGTGTCTCTGTCTTCACATGGCATTCCATTTATGAGAACACCAGTGACAATGGATTAGGGACCCACCCTAGTCCAGTATGACCTCATCCTAACTAATTACATCTGCAACAACCTATTCTTAAATAAGGTCAAATCTGAGGTTCTGGGGATTAGGACTTCAACATACTATTTGGGGGGTATAATTCAACCCATAATGCCGAGAGAGAGAGAGATGAGAGAGAGAGAGAGAGAGAGAGAGAAAAGAGAGAGAGAGAGAGAGAGAGAGAGAGAGAGAAGAGAGAGAGAGAGAGAAGAGAGAGGAGAGAGGAGAGAGGAGAGAGAAAGGAGTGAAAGAGGAAGGGAAGGAGAAAAGGAGGCTGAAACAAAAGAAACCATTACAATTCAAACCATAAATAATAAATTTTTTGTCACCATATAAAGTGATATTTGGACTGATTCCAGGGAGGATCAATGGATATATATAGATAGATAGAGCTAACCCTATGTTATCCACCCATGATATACAAATATTTCCAAAGTAGGCAAAAACCAGCATCCCTTACTTTGAAAAGTGTTAAATTGTATGTGCAAATGAAAAGGACATAATCCAAGTGTCCCTTAATCCTCTTTTATACTAAAGGTCAGCAGATGAGCTGAATGAGAACCATGTAAATATGCAGTTTGCTAGCAAACAGTCAGGAGAAATGCAAGTCAAGAGAAATTAAAAAAATAAATGCTAAACAACACAGAAAATTCTACCACACAGTGGGCTTTACTGTCAGTTGGTGAGACCTCCTGTTCAAATTGAAGAGGAGAAAACAGATCAATGAATAAAAACATGGTCCAACCCAGAAGGTACAGTGGCTATCATAACATTTACTGAAAAGCTATACAAAAATAGAAATAAATGTTGTTCCCCAAAGCTATACCCTGACCCACATTTACTTTTAATGATAATGACTAGGAGGAATTAAGATAACTTCATTAAAAATTAGTAATTATAAGGAGATACTTTTATGCAGATAATATAAAATTAGTTAAAGGAAACAAAATATCTCAGATAATTACTTCATGAAAAAGAAATCACCATATACTTTTTTTATGAGTCCCATGAAATTAAAGAAACCTTCCTTCTTTCAATAAAAGCTTGAAGATAAGGTAGGGTAAATGCCATGACAGCAGATGTTCATTATAACAGTAATAGCCAACACCATATGCCAAGTAGTGATTTAAATTTGTTGCTCAACCCTATGACATTGGTGTGATTATATCTGAGTTTGCAGAATTTACAGATGAGGAAACCAAGAAGAAAGGAGTGTAAATAGATTGTACAGGCGCACATCTAGCAAGCAATAGTTCTAGGATTCAAACTTGAGCAATCTAGCTCCAGAGTTCATTATCCGTGCTATTATGTTATGCTGCCTTTATGGATACAAAAGCAACTTTACATCATTCATAAAAAAAAAAAAAACAGAATTCAAAAATAAAGTCAATAAAGAACTAAACACCACTTTTAAAACAGCAAAAGTAGCAGCCTCCTTTGCTACAGCTTGTAGACAGTGTTTTTTATTTCATTTGAGAAAAAAATGAACTAAGATCTCAGAGTAAAACAAATATAAATAATATTTTTTTTTATGTTTGGTTAAACTTATAATGTTAAAGTCTTGCGGTGTTTGAAAAACTACCTAATGCAAAGTACAGGTGAGGTGGAGGAGGAACAGAGGAAATAAAAGAAATTAAAGGCGGACAGCTAAATTGTGCACAATCTCCCTTACAAAAGGAAACTCTTGTTAAGAGAATTCCCTCTCCTTGACACTTTAATGTCTAAGAAGAGTTAAGGAAAAGAGGCATCACTAAATTATGCATAGTTTGCAGCCTGTAATTTCAGATGCCCTCCTTGGATACAGGTCAATTGAGATAATTAATTAGATGAATTCCACAATGTCCTCTAGAGGACAATTTCCCAGACTCCTCCACTGCAGGTGCCTGAGCCTCTCTCATGGTTGCATGTCTTTGTTGTGTGGTCTTTGGTATTGGCTTCATTCTCAGACTGGTAGAAACATAACCAGCTGTTTTAGCCTTCTTATTCAATGCAACTGCTGTCTCTTCTTATGGTTGGATTAGAGGGAGGGAAAAAAAAAAAACTTTTCCCAGAAGACCTCAAGTGAATTATTTTCTTCATCTATTTTACCGTAAGTGGCTTCTAGGTGCTTTCCTAAACCAATCACTGGTGAGAGGGATAGATTACATTAATCATCTGGAGTGGAAAGGATGTTTTGAGTGTCAGCCACATCTCCTAGTAATTGCTTTTATAACAAATGTTCTATTTCAAACTGGAGCAGTAACCAGTTAATATTAAAAGAGCTCATATTTGTGTAGCTCATATCCAGAGGCAGAATACACAAGATGCTGATCAGGAAAAGAGCAGTCAGGTTGGGGAAAAGTCAAGCAGAGCCACAGTAACATAGGAGGATTCTTCTGTGTATGTATTCTTAATTCCACAGGGACTAAACCCCTCTCCGTTAATTATTTTCGCTTCTTTGTAAAATCCAAATCAAAAGGAGAAAATTGGTATATTATTACAGAGGGATAGTAGAGTGGGTGCAATCTAACCTGACTTCTAAAAGTGATAAACTATTAGTGACCAGAGTGGGGAGAAAAATAAATTTAGGGCACTTTAGACAGCATGCCACTTTGAGTTCCATTTCTTTCTACCTGTGTTATATACTAAAATTACACTGAAACACAGAGAATCAAATGTAGCATTCATGGAGAAATTTGTCTAAAACAACTCAGAATTGTTGCTTATTTTGGAAGTAGAATCAAACTATGTCAATATTTCCTTCTTTTGTTCTCTTTACTAATTCTTAACTTCTGGGCAAAACTCATGGACACAGGAAGTTATTGTTACAAAATTATTTGATTAAGAATAATTAGAGTAAATTTATTTACATTAATATTTATCATATGTAAAATTTTAACTTAATTTTGACATATTAACACATGAACATACGACAAAGACATTTCTATAAGAGCTGAGTTACATTCTTTTGAAACTAGTTATTTCTTTTCAACACTGAGCTCTGAATATGCTTGCAGACTCTATTGATAGGGAATCTGTCCATATATATGCATGTAAGAATATGTCTGTAGCACATAAAACATAAATTAATATTTACTATAATTCTATAAAAATGATAAGTAGAACATTCTTAGTTCAAATTTCTGTTATAGGACAGTCAGCACATGTTATACATGCTATGCATGAAAAATTACTGGAATTCTACTTGAATTAGTAAGGAATCCTGTTATCAGACAATCCAGTCAGGAGACAGAAATAATACCAGTAATTGAGAGGGAAAATCTCATATAAGGAATAGTTAGCTAGGTATAAATTTGTTAGTAAGGCAATAGAAAAAGTTAAGAAGGGCACATTAAAATATCCCAAAGGTAGCAACTGATGAGTATAGTTACCATGAATGTAGTTACCAAACCTAGGAATATGCATTTGCTTTCCACTGCTGTGCAACAAATTACCACAAATTTGGTAGCTTAAAACCACACACATTTATTATCTCATGATTTCTGTGAGTCAGGAGTGGGCATAGCTTAACTGAATCCTCTGCTCAGGTTCTTGCAAAGCTGCAATCAAGGGGCTATTGGATGGACTTCTCCTCTGGAACTCTCCCAAGCTCACTCAGGTTCAGAATTCAGAATTCAGTCTCTTGCCACTGAAGGACTGAGGCCGCCCCTTCTCCACAGGCAGTTTGCAACATGGTTGTTTGCTTCTTCAAAGCCAGCAGATCATGTCTCTGACCTCACCCAGGGCCTCAGGCCTATTTTTCAAGCACTTTCACCTGATTAAGTCAGGCTTACCCAGGATAATTTTCCTTTTGATGTACTCAAATTCAACTGATTTGGGACCTTAATTGAATCTGCCTTCACCATTCCCATATTCTGGTGGTTAAATGCAAGTCACAGTTTTTGGCTGTACTCAATGAGAGGGGAATATAGAAGGTCCTGACTTATTGGAGTCACCTTAGGCTATGCCTGCAACAAGTACAAAAACAAAGCAAAGAGGACGGGATTATTAAAAGTGCAAAAGCTGGAGGAGGGGCCCCAGGGAGATAAAATTCAGACATATTAAGAGGGGATGCCAGCTGGCTGGTGCTGGTGTCTCTGAGAGGGGCATGATGAGGCTTTTCTACAAGTTTTAAAAAATTTGCAAACAAAATTCAGCTGCTGCTTTGGGAAGAAGCTACCTCTGCTGGGTGAGGAAACAGGAAGCCCAAAGGAAGCAAACAGGAATAAATGCCGCCTTCTTACTCCAGCCTTGGCAGAACCTTCAGAGCCAGCTGGCAACGCATAAATATGCATCACCAAACAAAGACTAGAAGGATGGGTTTGGAGCTGAGAGATGATAGCTTAATAACTGGCAGTTTACATTTTTGGCTACTCAGCATCCTTACACCTCCTTCCGCACATATTTGAACTTCCATAAAGCATCAAAAGCAACTCTAGTTTCCACTTAGCAGGATGAAACTAGTTTTCATACAAATAAAGGCATTCTCATCCTCCCCTTAAAATGAGGATTACAAACTTCCAACACTTACTGAGTCCACCTCTGGAAACAGTAATACTGTTCCCTTTAGGTTATCTTAATTACTCCCCAAATTCAGTCACAGTTCAATCTGAATATCCTGTTAACTAATGACTAAATTGTATTGTTAATCTTCAACAAAGTATATTAAGGGAGGAGGTAGAAAAAGAAGGAAAACTAATTTATACAAATATATGTATAGCACACATACACATATATATGTACACATACACACACAAATGTATATACACACACTCATGCACAAACAGATACACACTCCAAGGAAAAAAGAAAGAAATTATATATAGCTGTAGCAATCCTCATTTCTGTAACTAGAAGTGGGGCCATAGCTGATATTTATAACTTATTTTTCCATTGCCCATCCTACGTTTCCTTTGCCTTCAGCCAGGACCTCAGCTGGTTGAGGTTCTTTATCTGACTAATTGCCAGTCATTAATTAATTACTTCTTAGATAATCCATTCATTCATTTTTTCCCTGATTTAGTTACACTGAAACTGGACCCTGTAAATATTTCTTCTTTGTCAGCTGGCACAATGTTAAGCTCATAAGCATCATAAGTAGTGGGTGCATGAAACAGCAGAAGGAAGGGCCTTCCTGGTGGCAGTGAGCTCTCTCCTGCTTGCTTTTGTGATACATAGCAGCCAGTGGTGTATGCAACACCTGTGATGTTTACTTCCCAGCCATTTTCCACGCAAACTCTGAAAGTGGTTTCCTAGTGACTTTGGCCAGTAACCCCGATGGCTTCCCATTGAATTTTGTAAGTAAAATAATGGGAGAATTCCTTATGGATTTTGGCAGGATCTCTGCACCAGCTTCCCAGTGAGTCTCAGAAAAACTCCAGTGGCCAGTTTCCTAGTAAGTTTTCTCTATACTTCAGCAAGTGGTTTTCTTCTTGCCAACTTTATCCTGTACCATCTCACTGAGCTTATCCACCATCCAGTGGACCTCAGTTAATCTTTCTCCAATGATGTCTGAATTTCAGCCTAATGGAGATCATCTTCCAAATTTGTTTCTTTGTTTGTTACTCTGCCTCAGCCTTTGAGGTAGTGGCTGCTCTTTGTGTCTGCTATTTCTTCATTCTTCTGAGTTATCCTAGCCTCTTAGTAGTTAAACCCTACTAAAGACTACTATTTATTGTGTTCTTTATATTAGAATTTCTCTGTTCAAATTATTGTGTGATTTCTGCCTACTAACTGGACCTTGACTAATAAAGAAGTAGTATTAGGAGTGGTCTAGAAAATAGATGTGCAAAGATTGGATTTGAAGATTGGTTTGGTTGTGCCATTGGTCTTGAGTACAATGCTGAGCTTTCTGTAAATGGAAAACAGAATGATAATATTCCATGGCATGCACTGGTATGACAATTAACCAGTCTATCACCTGTGGTTGATTTTAATGAAGCAACTGCCCTGGAAGCCAAAGTGACTGCTGCACTTGACTGTTAAGGCAGTAAATGACAACCAGACTTGTGGTGTGAATGGAATTTCCTGAGTGCACTGAGCACTTACAAATAAAAAAAAATGATAACTTAGGTAATTAAACTCTCGGCTCAAGTTGTGATTGGAGAACCAGGGAGTTTCTGTGACAGCCTTAACAGAATCCCTTATTTTTTTGTAGCAACATGTCAGGCCTTAAAAACTAATGCCACCTTAAGTGACATTACAAGAGGCGCCATTATGGGCCCACAAGGGCGTATTAACGTGGCAGCCTAAGATGGTGCCGGGAGGAAGTAGGGTGGGAGTGTCTGCGGGAACCTTGCCCTAACCCTTATTGGCCAAATATGTGCTTCCACGCTCGTGGACACTGCATGATTGCAATAGCTAGGCCTTGAGACAGGATGCATGCTCTCTTAACCTTTAAGCTGATTGGAGTATGTTAAAACCTCCCCTCCCCATCCGCCTATAAAAGCAAGTGCTTGTGTGATAATAAACGGAACTGCTCTACAGAACCCGCCGCCACGCCTGAGTGTTCTTTAACGGGCTGGTTGGGGCTGGCAGCTGTGCTCACCTCTCTTCACGGCTCTCTTCCTCTGTCTCCTCTCAACAGGGACTGAGGAAAGAGGAATCTGGGCAATCCACCCGCCCACCTGAAGGGACACCAAGGGAGAGACTGTTAGCAAGGCAAGGGCTGTTTGGGTCAGCCGGTGGTGGATCCAACAGCAACAGGGCTGTTGTTGCAGAAAATAAAATGAACAATTAAATTGAGTGGGTTGAAGTCAGAGTCTCACCATGTTTTTTATGTGAATATTAAGGTAATAAATGGAAAAAAATGGGACCCTAAAAATTTAAATGGGGATATCCATTTGGACCCAAATGAAACTAAGAAGCTTAAATGCCCACATCACTTTGAGCTTCCATTTCTAGTACAAATAGCTTGCTCTCCTGTGTCAGAGGATCTGAGCCAACTTTTCTTGAAACCCCTGTAATATCATAACCTTGAGCAGATGCCTTGCAGGAGTAAGTCCATTCTCCCCAAGAACCATCACAACTACCCCTTGTTATCATTAGACCCATAGCTAAGGTAAAACCTGAGCCTGCTCTTGGAGATCAGGTATATATTATGACCCAGAAGGAAACAGCTTACCCATCAAATTAATTACAAGATACATACATATAGACAGATAGATAGATTTACTTTTATATACATGAGTATATGTATATACGAGGGTACATCAAAAAGTTCATGGAATGGTTCATATTATATTTCAATTCTATTTTTCCACATATTTTTTGAAGTACCCTCATATGTATATACATGAAGTATATCCATATGCAAATACATATATAGTTTTATATTTATATTATATATATTTATTTATATTCATTACTCACAAAAAGAATTACAAGGTGTATATATGTCAGCAGAAATGTTGGGAGTATATGTGAAAGTACATTCTAAGAGCATTAATGCAAGGAGGTAGGGATATATAGCACTAGATCAAGCCAAATTTATTAATTAGGTATACTTAGTGTTGATTTAATGTGTTAGCTTATAAACTGAAAGTGCTTTAACAGTTCACTTGGTTTGGAATGATGAAAGTTGAACTCAGCAGAGTCCAACATTTAACAAGGTTGAGATGTCAGGACTAGTATGATATAAAGGAAGGAATCCAATGTTTCAAGAGATAGGACTGTTGGAGTGAATTCATCAGTGCAACCTGGACATCTACTCCCCAGTTACATCCTCTGAAAGCATCTAAAGACACTACCTACATTAATGTGCTGAAAATTACTGAGGGAATCCCTGCATCCTTGAAATGATCTCTGGCTTCTCTCCTGTAACACTAGATATGGATGACAGCAGATACTATCATTGAGATGGGTTCTCTGATGTTAGTGGGGATGAAGAAATTGCAGAATAGCGAAAGCAAAGTTGTAGCACATAATTGTCAATGATGAGATGGGAGTATTGCCACAAAAGGAAGCAGGGATATACTATTGATGAAAATGCCTTGGCCTATAGGAATATTTGGTGGTGGCTATTTTATCTTGGTATCCCTATAAATGTAACCAATGGGCAGCCTACTAGGGTATTGCTTGCTCTGTGCAACAGAAAATGGTCTAAAGACTAAAGACTGTATTTAAGTTATCATAATGGAGAATCATCCACATCACTTCCCAACCCACATGGCAAAAGCTTAATGGAAGCACCTAGAATGTATGTCCTCCCCACCAAGAGAGTAATATCACATCCCATTTAACCCACCAGCTTGGCCTGTACAGAAGTCAGATGGACCTTAGATAATGACTGGGCTATTGCAAACATAATCACATGGTGACTTCAACTGCAGCACCTATCCCATATGTAGTATCTTTACTGGAACAAATCAACACAGTCCCTGATATTGAGCTATTGACCTAGCTAATGTCTTTTTTTCATAGCAATTTATTGCTTTATTTTTTGGCTTCTTTTCATTGGTTATGAATATTCATGATATACAAAGCTGATTGTCACCCCTCATGCCCAAGATGTGAAGGCCATATTCATACTGGCAGCATGCCCATTACCACAAATTGCATTTGTACCCTGTGTCCCCCAACCAATTATCCCCAACCCCCCCCACCCCTACCCCCGATTCCACTTTGTAGCCCAAGAAATGTTCTCTCCCTCTGCAAGTCCAACGCACCACTGTGTTCTTTATTTCCTTCCTTCTTTCTCTCTTTGCTCCCACATATGAGTGAGCACATGCGGTATTTATCCCTCTGTGCTTTGCTTATTTCACTCAACATAAGTTTCTCCAGGCTCATCCATGTTGTTGAAAATGGGAGAATTTCATTCTATTTATGGCAGAGTAGTATTCCATGGTGTATATATACCACAATTTCAATTTAAAAGGACTAAAGCAATTTGCCTTTACCTAGAAGTACCAATACTACATCTTCACCCACATTAGTAGTTTCCCAGTGAGCTCTAGTATTCCAGCCAGCTTCCCAGTGAGTCTCATAGGACCATAACAGATGGCTTCCCAGCAGGTTCAGCCGACACCCCAGAGGACAGCTTCTGAGCCAGTTTCAGTGACACCACTGCCAGTGACTTTTCCAGCATGTCTCATCAGGGTCCGAAGTGTATAGCTCCCTAGCAAATTTCGCTGTTTGCTAGCCTGCATGCTCCCCGCATCTTCCATTTCTGTATTTCTTAACATTCTCTTTACCCCTTAGTAGTTAATAATTCTTTCAACTATATTTTCCTGTGCAAATTATTGATGTGGCTTTTTCTTGTCACTAACTGACAGAGACAATAGTTAAATGTTGCTACATGGTCTTTGCTACTCTAGGATCTTATCAATCAGGGAGCCAATATCAATGGCATTTCCTTTATTATAATTAGTCTCCAGAGGAAAGCTTCAGAGAGCTCTTCAAGGAGGTTATCACTCTCCTCACTAATGTATTTCTCAATGTCGTATGTAAAACAGTGTCCTCTGGGACTTCTAGGGAATATGTAGTGGGGAGGGAAGGTGCGTATGTCACATATGACAAACCTATTCCAAAATCTTTATCTCTAGAAGCTTCTTTATTCCTTTGTCTATGTTAGGCCAGGCAAGTTCAGGCATTTAAATCTTCTTAACTTAAGACATGGTTGATGGTAAGTTTGTGTCAACCAACCAAATAAATCATAAAGTACTTTCAAAATGCATAAAATAACATATTAAATCTAGAATCTCTAATAAATGTACCATATCGATAAATGTTGACAGATCTTCTGTTGTATTCCATCCTCCTTGGTTTAATACCTTTTACACGTTTTCCAGGCTTTTGTTGATACAAATTAACAAAATCTTCTAATTATTTTGATGTATAAGTGATTTCCTCCCCGATAAGATCCTATACTTAACCCCCTGGAGCATGGCGAACTCTTCCTACAGTTACTGGTCTAGTGGAAGTGAAGAGTCATTGGATGTGTCTTGATGATAATGGGCATCTCCTTTCAAGACAACTTTGGCAGATGAGGTCATTTCAAGCAAAGAAAGGCTAACTGCCACAGACACAGAGTAACAAAACCCAGAGTGACTCAGATTATATGATTATTAGCTTTGTCTGCATCCAACCAGATAGGATAGCCCAAGCTTAGTTTCAGCCTCTCACTCCTTCCCAATCAATGCTTAAACCTTCTCACATGAGAGATTTGGTGAGACTATAGATTAAATTTATGTTGTAATTGTGTAACCTACAAAATTTAATTCTGTGTTTGATTATCAGCAATATTGAACTTGCAGCATTAAGAAATAAACATTTTTTAAATGGCTGCCATAGACATTTTCTTATTATTTGATGATCACCAGAGAGGAGAATTTAAAGACATGAGCTTGTCATCTTCCTGTAAGCACTACAGTGCACTCAGAAGAATCCACTCCACACACAGTATTTGTAACTGTAATTACTGTCCCAATCGTCAACTGCAGCAGTATCTTGGCTTCCAGAAAACTTACTTTAGTAGGGACTTTTTCAGAGTCAACCACAGGTGATATGATTAATCATGAGGCCAATGAATGACATGAATTACTAGCACCCCATTTCCCATTGTTGAGATCAGTACTGCATTCAAACTCAAAGACACAACAAAATTAATACAAAATTCCATCTTTGAGAGTGTTACTTCTGACATCATTTATTATATAATCAATGTCCAATCAGGAGACATAAATCACTTCACTTGTTGAACAGAGCAAATTTTGTATGAGGTATTATTAACTAGGCATAAAGGTAACTGAATAACTGAAAAGTCATTAAGAGAACACTAAGATGTCAGAAAGGTACCACTTGAAGGAAGCAGCTGTCATACCTTGGATTAGAGGAATACATAGAAGAAAATAAATCATTAAAAATTGGAAGCATGTAAGAGAGACCCTTCAGACATGAAATTTAAACCTTTGAGGAGGAGATTCTGCTTGGCTGTTACTGGTGTGACTCAGATCTCAGAGCAGAGGCGTCCTGGGGCTATAATCCAGACCACTTGCTGGGATGAAAAGGGCTGATGTTGGCCATCTGGTTCTAGCATCTCAGGAGGTAGCTAGGGTTACAAAAAGACTGGTCTGAGAGTGTAGGAAAAATTGAAAACTGGATTCAGCTGCTGCTCCCGGAGGAAACCTCCCCCACTGAGGAGAAGCAGCACTGGTGAGGTAACAGCCACAGGTACAGAATGTACACAGGCAGACCATAGAGAGCAAATAGAAAGGAGCAAGTCTCTTCTTCCTTAGGTCTAGTAGTCTTTCTGTAAACCTCTGTTGACAAGGACTGATATGGAGCTAGCCAGCAAAGCAGAAATGAGCTTTTTAGATTCCCAAACCATGCATCAGAAAGCAGAGTATTGTTTGGCGAGTTTGGAGCTGAAAGGCAATCACCAAATACCCAAAACAAAAGGCTTGCAGAATCTGTTGCAGTTCTAGGTTTCACGTCCAGTACAGTGCTTCTTGTGGCTCTAGCATGAAATAAGATTTGTGTTCTTGGGGTGTGTGGCCTTTAGAATTGTACCTATGTGTGCTCTTAATTAGAATGCATAAGAAAGAGCACAAATGTATATTGGTTATGGATCTTTGCTTGCAAGCAAAGAAAACTGATGTTGGTCAACTTCAGCAAAAAGAAAATTACGAAATAGATGTGGAATAGCTCATATAACTCAAGAGAAACTTAACAATCTAGATCAGAGAGGCAGAAATGAAGAATTTCCTTCCAAAATCATAGATGAAATGTAATAGATAAAAACATGGGGACTAATGGGTACAAAGCTATGCTGTCTATCCTAAGTGAAACAATGTACAGTATATGCATGTATTGAAACAACACATTGTGCCCCCAAAATATATACAATTAAATGTTAAAATAAACATAAATACATACATACATACATACATACATACATACATACATACATACATACATACATACATACATACATAAATGGGAGCCTAGGTCATTATTTTGTAAGTTTCACAATTATTTTATAAAGGCTGGCAAAAATTGACAATCAGAAGTTCACCGTTCTGTACTACAAATAACATTCACGTAAAACTGCCATTTTCTTAGTCCATATAATTAGGGAATATTCATACTAGTTTTACAAATATACGTGTGTTGTGTATGTCAGTTATTGTAGGATTTAGTGTTGGTAAGTTTATTTTGTTAATCTTCTTGACTGATACAGGGTAGAACTAGCAGAGAGTAGTTGTCACCTCACTTAAGGACTGTTGTTAGCATGCTCATCTCTTTATTCTTGCCTATTTCCCAGTATAATTTGAAATAGCATCTATTATTAATCTTTCAGTGTCAATTATATGTTTTTCAAGTACTGAGTTTTAAGGGACAATAAAAATAAATTAGCCTAGCATATTTTTAGTGCTTGACCATAGTTGCCCTTAATTTTGTACCAAAAGATATACAATTAATTTTATATAAAAATAGGCATGTAATAAAAATGAAATATACAATTTGAATTTAAAAGGAAGAATTATATGAACACATTTAACTATATTTCCATCAGTAAGAAGATATAAACTTTAATGAGGTGGTTTGGCTCATCATGCCAAAGTTGTTAGGGAATTTGGAAGCTTGTTTTTTGATCTCTTATACTTTACTATAGGGAAGGATACAGCTTAAAAATTTTTAAAATAATAAAAATAACCACTGTACGCTTGCCCTCATAAAAACATTGACTATTTAACTCAAAGCTTAATTGCTAATGAGAAAATTTAAATTCACTTATTTTTCAAAAGCAATTAAGGATATATAGGGCAATGCTAAAATCAAATCAATATGACCAACTAGTATACTTTTGCTTTGTTTTCTTCCATGCTCAATTCTTTTAACCTTAAGTTGTTTTTTACATAATCAATTTAATTGCCAAGAGATAGAAAGGCACACTGAGATTTTACAGTACATTTTGAGGCCAAGTAGGATGTTTCTAAGGTAAGATGTTCCCTTTTCACTAAAGCTTTAATGAATGTATTGGCAGTAAAACCATTATTGCTAAGTTCAAAATTATCCGTGAAAATTTCAGAAAATGCTTGCTCTATGTTTTTGTATTTAATTCATAATACTGATAAGAAATTTGATTTAGTATATTATTGCAAATTTAGGAACAGATGTAATGACTTTAATCTTACAAAATTCATTTTACGAAGCTCGTAATTTTTATCACATCAATGAAACCATTAATTATGTATTTCTAGAGGAAGAAAATATGGACATATAACACATGCATAATCACCTCAGGAGCAAATTTCTAAGTTGGGCCACCAGCCTCGATTTAACTCCACTTTACAACAATAAATGTGAAGATGAGAATAGGGTTAAGGAAGAACCGAAAAGGCAAAGGAAATGTTTTAAATATGAATAAATATATTTTTCTATTTTGAAATTTATAATTAATTGTGCAGTTTTTTCCTGATTAAAAAAATATTTTTCCTGAATACAGAAACATCTCAAGTCCCATGTTTTATTATTTGTTTTGCAAAGTAGATTTATTAAAGAAAGGTTGGAAGCAATTTTCTAATAGTTAAATTATATTTTATTTTTAAGCAATATAATTCTATACTTTTAGGGTTAAAAGGATAGCTTCTAGTACAAATTGATCTATCATTTATTTATTTATTTATTTATTTTGTCTTTTTCCGTGTCCGGCAATGGATCGCAACCCTCAGTGTTGCCCCCGTACCGGACCGGGGACCGGCAATGGGATTGCAACCCTCGGTGTTGCCCCCGTGCCTCGCTCAGCCAGTGAGCGGGAACCGGTCTGTATGTGGGATCCGAACCCTCGGGCGGGAGCGCCGCTGCGCTTCCCAAGCAGCGCACTTATCCAGTGCACCACCGGGCCGGCCCCGATCTATCGTTTTTAAGAGAATATGGCTTAGAGTAATAACTGGCATAAACATAGTTATGTGACTCGTTATTAAAACATGAGATGATAAAAACAGGCAACTTTTCATTCCAAAGTATTTAAGAATTAGTCTGTGCCAAACATTGTTGTTGGCAACAGGGATACAAAGAATGAAAAGTTCCAATTGTAATGGGCCTCACCTCGTGACATGACTGACTCCATCTTTGTCCTAGTTGTGAACTTTAAGCAGCTAAATGCATTTCTGCACTCTGTAGCTCTGTGGTCACAAGCCTATTCTTGAGCTAGCAAGAAAACCACAGATTGCCAGCTCTTTCCTGTGTAGATAAGAGGCAAAGTTACTCTCTAAAGCAGACCCCTCCTCAAGTAACTACACTTCCTGCCCTTGCACCCAGGTGTGATAAAGACCCTTACCCAAAAAGCTTCTTTACCTAGTTTTGACTCATAATGACAGTAACCTAGTTAACTATCTGTTAAAAGACCCCCGATTTAGGGGACCTACAAAAATGGTCTAACATTTGCTTATTCTGGCTTCTGTATCTGGCTTTGCTAGACAATTTTAGAAAAACATATCCTGTTTTGCCCATGGGCCACATAGTACAGGATGCAGTTTTTGCCTTCATAAACCTTTCCCTAATAGGGCTGGGGGCTGCTCTCTATCCAGACTGCCTGGGGAGACAGCTGCTGGCCAGCAAGAGAAATAAACCTTCCATGACCCCTAACAAATTTTATGAGTGTTCTTTTCTTTGGGAGACAATGCCTCACAACACAATTACCTCAGGCATTGCTTTCTTATATATAGTAAAGCATTAAGTAAATACATACATAATAAAATAAAACAAAAGACAATCTGATAAGTGCTATGAGAAGCAGTGTTAACAGAGTGCGTAATGGGTACCTATCTGAAACTATGGAGTTGGGTTTAAGAAACATTTCTTGAAGCAGATTACCTTCTGTTACTAGGGCATGAATCAGAAGACCACACTACCTTAGAAAACAAAGAAAAATAGTTCAAGGAGAAAAAAAAAGTGTTGAAAGATATGTAGGTAAGAGGATACTGCATTTAGATATTACCCAAATTACTTAACATCAGGGGTCTTCTGTCTCTTTTTTTCATACAGGTATCCAAGTAGCTTGAAATAGTCTCCAATGGGCATACAGCAAATATTTGTTGATTGAATAAATAATTCATGAAGGAGGAAATATGAGCAGCACTCAAACAATGGAGAGGTGTCTACCTAATGATGACACTTTTACGTAAATTATTATGAAAACAATGTGGAGTTAGTGAAGGAACTAAAAAATAGAAAAGCTAAGCTCAGGTTGGCATTTTAGGAAAATTATTTTAATAAACCAGGTGGAAAATGGAATCCACAGTTAAAATAGGTAAAACAGAGTTATCAATTAGGAATCTATTGAAGTGCTAAAGAATGGAACTGTTAGTTGCAGTAGAGTTAGAGACGAGTGAAAATCACAACATACTCATGATGGAGAATCTAAAGGTTTTGTATTTGAATATACATGGTGATCTGGGAGAAAGACAGAAGGTTGGTTTATGCCTTAAGAAAATAGATGATTAGCGATGTCATTTAATGAAATAGACATGATAGTTAAAATAACAGGTTTGGTAGAAATAAAGTGTATTAAGTCTTATACATGCTAAGCTTGAGATCCCCTTTGGATATCTACATGAGAATGTCCTTATAGATAGGTAATGTAATGATCTGTATTTCAGGAGAAATATTGGATTAGATATTTAGATTTGATGATGTTAATATATCAATGATTGTTGAAACCACGGTAATGTATGATGTACAGCTATTGAAACTTTGATTCTGCTCTCCCAACATTTCTGCTTCTTTCCATTAGGAGGGAGTACTCCCATCTACAATTCAAATTGTCAGTACACATCCCTCCCTATCTCCTCATTGTTCAGAACCCAGACCTCCATTAGTTCATATTTTAGTGTTAGGTGTGGTTATAGTGCTCAGTAATTAGACTCCATAGACATTCCATTTAGCTCTTCACCTTTCTGCTTCTGGCCATGACATTGGCAAAATTGGACCCAAACCACACCCTATACTATAAAATCTCCTGTTTGAGCAGTCATCAGGAGACTGATGAATGTGAATAAAGCAACACTGTATTTACCATCACACAATCTAATATCTATACCTCCTTTAGGTAGAGTTACCTTAAGAGATCATGAGAAAGGATTAAGAACAAAAAAAAAATCCTACCCCAAGTCTCTAACAGATGAAATTCACCAATGAGAAAATACAAAACAGAAGTATGCATAGTGAATTTGAATTCTGGGTTTTGAGTCAAGAAGACAGAAACACAGGAGGCCACAGATTTTGGAATGCTCATGGCAATAGGCTCATCAACCCTTTACCACTCTGACACACACAACCTGACTGACACTGTGACACTGTTTGCCTTAAGGCCATCAAGGTTAAACTCATGATATTTATCCCTTTTTTATGACAGGTCACATCCTTGTTTATGTCCATAGGAAACTCAGATTTTACAGACCACTTTTGTCTTAAAGTCTATTATGGCTCATAGACAACATCTTTTTTGTTCTTAACTAACACCCTTCTCAGCTCAAGTATGTCCACTCTCAGTTATCAGTGAAATCATCTATATCTTCATTCTCTATTTGGAAAACTTTGTTCACCTTCCTGTTAAATCTGCCACTCCCATAAGGCTTAGAAAAATTAAGTAATTTATCTTTGTGCACATGGCTAATAAAGACTGTTTTGGCTTTCAGATGCAAGCATGCTGTCTCCCGAGTAATAATATCTTCCCTCAGAGGTTATTACTTTACTTCCCAGCACCATTTAGACTGTACTGTAAGTCAATGTCCCTTAAAAATATATACATAACAAAACCTACAACTCTTCTCCCTGAACTTTCATTTCAAAACACCACTCCACCTTTGTTCTCCTTCTTCCACTATAAACACCACAAAAACCTCAAATATATCATGTTTAAAACCAGAGATTTCATATTCTCCAACATCCAGGTCTTGGTACTTCATCCCATTTAGTGGTTCAAGCAAGGGAATTACAGTCAATTTGACCCCTTTTCCTCATCAGCTCTCCATATTGATTATTGGGAATTTACCTATTAAAGCTTTTTAAAGCTATCCCCTCATCTGTACACCCGAAAATCATTTTCTAAACTTCACTCATTTTTTCACACAGATCTCTTGCAACATCCTTCCCACCCATGCTTCACATTGCCAAGGTAGACCCAATTTATTCAGTTTCTTGGTTTTACTTGACCATAGTGTTCTAATTTTTGCTATTGATGATGTCCACGTATTGATGACATTCTCGTAGAGCACAGAGTGAAAGGTATCAATTTCTTTGAAGAAAATTTGAGTTTCAGCATCACTTTCATGAAGGGCCACATTGCTGTAGTGTTCTGCTTGATTATCCAACAGTATCCAGTACAACAGCTGCTCCCATGATCATGGAATATCTCAATAGTGCCTGATTTCGAACTTTACACTAACTGCCTCAAAACAAGCCTAGTTCCAGAGGCTTCTTCGTCACTTGTGAGGCATGAAATGTCATGTAATATTCTTGGTGCCCACATGCACGCACCACTAGATTGAGCAGGTTGCGGAGTTGGAAGCTGGGAGTAGGCAGTGCTGCTGGTTCTTCCCTTCTTGCTGACTGTCCTGTGCTACACAGCTTCTGTTGTCGGGCCTCCACTGCTGTCAAATGGGACTTGGCTCCCCCAGCAGCTGCCAGAAGGGGAGGGTGATATAATTTGAGAGTGATGGGAGCTGGCATCCAGTTGGTGAACTTTGATCAATGAGTAAAGGAAGATAATAAGGCTAATAAAATTCTTTTTTTCTCCTCTGTGAGAACCTGTTTTAAGACTGGGCATTTTCATACAGGATTTATTAATATAAGGTTTAATTTAACATAAGATTTTTATTTTTTTCTTAGATATAAATGTGGCCATAAATTGATTAAGTCATGTTCAGGGGCAGTCTCTAAGACAGCTTCCCTTGGAGTGCTTGCCAGCATGGTAACAGAATTGTGGGCAAACTCGGACAACCAATGCTTAGGAAAAGTAAATAAGTGATAGATTAGAGTTTCCTTTAGCTATATTTCAGCAATATAACTGAAAAAAAATTAATGTCTGGACACCATACTTGTAGGTCAGCATCACACAATTGTTAATATTTATACATATATGCCCATAACATCACTCCATAAATGTACCTCAGAAGACATTGTTTCACAAATATGCCACTAATCCATTTCACAGAGTTACAGTGTATTGCAGCTTCAGATTCCCTGTGTTTATATGATGGAGAAAGGCAGCCCTGAGAATCATGGTTTTTTAACTGGAAAATAATTATTTGCAGGATGGAATACATCAAATACTATTTCAAAGTACAAATGCCTGAAATAAAGGAGAAAATCAATACAGATGACCAAGGTTGTATGCTTTGTCTGAGACATCAAAAGTTATCCTTGAAATGTTTCTATGCAAATACATTTCACTTGATTTTATCTTCTCTCTGTTCCAAGATCATACCACAGTTTATCATGCTAACTTGCAATTTTGCTGTTGGAGGGGTCCATAGCCAGAATAATTACATTTCATAGATGACTGAATTTAAAATAGTAACCTTTCCACATTAAATGACTATATTGAAGTTGAATATTGTATGAAGAAATATGCACCAAATCTACATTAATAAAAATCTGAGCTCACAAAAAAATCCAAGATAGGAAGAGAAAACTTAACGCAAGAGCTGCTTTTAGTACGAGACTGCCAAATGTATGACAGTTCTTGATAATGCAAAGGGTGGAATTGGCAGTCATCTAGTGATTTGGGGTAAAACACATAATAATTTAGATATGGACATCCAAGTAGAAGTCAGAGATAAAGCTATTTGTTTTAAAAAAAGTTTTTTTTAAAAAATGACACTGGATTTCATGGGAAAAAAGAGAACAAATGCCATCTAAAATGATGTCCCTATACCATAATAGCAGGGGACCTGAACACCCCACTGTCAATATTGGACAGATCATCTAGGC
>NW_007735204.1:0-1168 GCF_000696425.1 Galeopterus variegatus | reverse complement strand
AAATCAATAACAAATGAAACTCTGGAAACTATACAAACACATGGAAATTAAACAGCATTCTACTTAATGACATATGGGTCCAAGAAGAAATCAAGCAGGAAATCAAAAAATTTATTGAAACTAATGAAAATAATGATACATCACACCAAAACCTGTGGGATACTGCAAAAGCAGTATTAAGGGGGAAATTTCTTGCATTAAATGCTCACCTCAGAAGAATGGAAAGATGGCAAGTGAACAACCTAACACTTCACCTTAAAGATCTAGAAAAACAAGAACAATCCAAACCTAAAGTTAGGAGATGGAAAGAAATCATTAAGATAAGAGCAGAACTTAATGAAATTGAAACCCAAAAAACAATACAAAAGATCAACGAATGAAAAAGTTGATTTTTTGAAAAGACAAATAAAATTGATAAACCATTAGCATGGCTAACAAAAAAAAAAGAAGAGAGAAGATTCAAATAACAAAAGTTAGAAATTAAAAAGGCGATATTACAACTGATCCATTTGAAGTACAAGGAATCATTCGAGACTACTATAAACAACTATACGCTAACAAGTTTGAAAATATGGAGGAAATGGATAAATTTGTGGATACACGCAAGCTACCAAAACTGAGCAAGGAAGATATAGAAAATCTGAACAGACCAATAACAATAAAGGAGATTGAAGCTGTTATCAGAAAGCTCCCAACAAAGAAAAGCCCAGGACCAGACGGATTCATAGCAGAATTTTTTCAAACATTCAATGAGGAATTGACACTGATTCTTTACAAACTATTCCAAAAGATTGAAACAGATGCAGATCTCCCGAACTCATTCTATGAAGCAAACATCATCCTGATACCAAAACCAGGTAAAGAAATAACCAAGGAAGAAAACTACAGGCCGATATCCTTGATGAATATAGTTGCAAAAATCCTCAATAAAATATTAGCAAACAGAATACAACAACACATATGTAAAATTATTCACCACGATCAAGTGGGATTCATCCCAGGGATGCAAGGGTGGTTCAACATGCGCAAATCAATAAATGTGATACACCATATTAATAAAATTAAACACAAGGACCGTATGATCATCTCCATTGATGCTGAAAAAGAATTTGATAAAATTCAACAATCATTCAGGACCAAGACCCTCTATAAGTT
The DNA here is from genome assembly GCF_000696425.1 of Galeopterus variegatus. Classification (NCBI taxonomy): domain Eukaryota; kingdom Metazoa; phylum Chordata; class Mammalia; order Dermoptera; family Cynocephalidae; genus Galeopterus; species Galeopterus variegatus. The sequence continues at coordinate 13 of NW_007735204.1, read as the reverse complement.
AGGTATAGACGGA
>NW_007735203.1:74844-81258 GCF_000696425.1 Galeopterus variegatus | reverse complement strand
AGGACCTCATTTTAACTTATTTTCCTCTTTAAAAGTCCTATCTCCACGTACAGTATATTCTGAGGTACTGGGGGCTAGGGCTTCAAGATATCAATTTTGGGAGAACATAATTCAGTCCGTAGTAGGTTTTATCAGTGTGAAGCCACAGAAAATTTACATTGGCTGGTGTAGAAAAATTATGCAGCATAATCCCTCTGCCTTTTTAAACTAAAATATTATTTGTCTCTTTACATCATTGTGAGTTTTGTTAAAAANGTGTAGCCCCTCTCCCTTCCCTGGAAGTAAGGGGTTGAGGGGGGAGTGAAAGTTCCAACTCTCTAATCACAGGTTGGTTCCCCTGACAACCACCCCACATTCTGAGGCTATCTGGTAGGGGTCCCCAGACACCAGTCATCTTATCAGCATACAAAAGACACTCTTTAACACTCTGGGATTTCCAAGGGGTTTAGGAGCTGTGTCCAAGGAAATGGAGATAAGACTAAATAAATCATCGTATCACACATGCCTTTTTACATTAAAACATGGAAAACATAATAGCTTGGCTATATATGCTGCAAACCTAAATTTTAAATTTAGAATTACAATGGCAGTTTGTAACATTAATAAAACAAATGATGTTTAATTTTGACTTGAATTTAACATGTAAACCTGAACACTACATTATACATTATTATATATTATAGGTTTGACAACTCAGTTACTTCTTGTTACAATAAATCAGGAAGGCCCGGGTGCTTATTTGTATCTGGGGTGAGAACATCTTCAGTTGTAGAAATCTTTTATTACCATATGCTATGCCCCAGGGAACCACATTTAAACTTATGCACATTCTTCTGTAATTCATTTCATAGTTCTATAAATGATTTATTAAGCCATCAAAGGTGGAGCTTATGGAATTTACCCACTGAAAAAGGATTTGATTTTAAAAGCTTACAGATTATGAGTCGCCAAACAACTACCAAGCCAGACTATCTTTATTCCATGTCACTTACAAACATTTTCTATTCAGTTTCTTGTTTATGTTGGTACAATATAGTGAGACACCTATGTCATCTCATATGGCTGTTAGATCTAATGTGTACAGGTGTGTGTAAGTGTTGGTGTGCGTTTAAGATTTTTAATGTCAACACTGCATGAGAAGTATTCTTGATCATTGTTATAACAAAAATGTTAAATATTATACCTCTACTGGTGAATTTGTTGGAGAAAACATTCAATGATGGAAATGTCTTTTCCTGTATTTTATCTCTTCCCGAGTATTGTATTAAATTCATTGTAAATGGAATGTAGAATCAAAAATAATCAGAATTCAGAAAAGTGCTGAACCAAAATTAAGTATGTTCACTAACTTACAATTGAAGTGATTTGTTCAGTTTTGTACTTATGATTTGTAAGTCATATGTACAAAGATACTTCATAAAGTTCATGGAGATATTTGTATTATATTTTAATTTTGTTTTTCCACAAACATTTTGAAGTACCTTCCTATAAGTAAATATGACATTATTGTACATATTTTTCTTTAAAATAATACAATCTTTCTTTAATATAATACAATCTATCTACTGCAACTTTCTTTATAAAGAAATACAGGGTGTCCCCAACTTCAGATGGTTCCACTTAATGATTTTTCAACTTTACAGTGGTGTGAAAGTGATACACTTTCAGTAGGATCTGTACTTCAAGTAACTGTATGACAATTCTGTTTCTTACTGTTAGTGCAGTATTCAATGAATTGCACAAGATATTTGACAAGTTATTATAAAATAAGCCTTGTGTTAGATTATTTTGTCCAACAGTAGGTAATGTAAGTGTTCTGAGCATGTTTAAAGTAGGCTACAAAAAGCTATGATATCTGTTAGGTTAGGTGTATTAAATGTATTTTTGTCTTATGTTTTCAAATTACAATGGGTTTATTTGGATATAACCCCATCTTAAGTCAAGCAACAGCTGTACAGTGTAGTGGTTGAAAGCAGATGCATCAGAATCTAATACCTATATTCAAGTCCTGCCCCTATCAACTGTAACACATATGTTCTCCTTGAGCATGTTACGTAATTCTTCTAGTTTTTAGCAACCTCACTCTTTCTTTATGTACTCATGTAATAATGAGTTTTTTAAATCTCCTGTAGAATATAAATATACGTGAAATAAGTTCCCAAGCATGTAAAATACAACAGAAAATAAAAATCTTGTAAAGTAAGGGATTGCTATAGTTTGGATATGATTTGTCCCCACTAAAACTTGTTGAAATCTGATCCCCAATGTGTCAGTGTTGAGAGGTGGGGCCTACCCAGCAGGAGGTGTTTGGTTCATGGGGGTGGATCCCTCATGAATCGGTTGATGTCCTCTCTCCAGGATGAGTGGCTTGTCATTCTATTAATTCCCATGAGAGATGTTTGTTAATAAGAGCCTGACACCTTCCCACCAACCCTACCACTTTCTCTGTCACTGTGCACATGTAGGCACCCCTTCTGCTTTCCACCATGAGCGTAAGCAGCCTGAGGCCCTTGTCAGTTGCATTTGCCCAGTGTGGACTCCAGCCTTCAGAATTGTGAGCTGAATAAACCTCTTTTTAAAAAATAATAAATTACCCAGTTTCAAGTATTGTAGCAACACAAACAATCTAAGACAGGAATAGAGATGGTCTATACTGTGGAGTCATAAATGATAATTGCAATGTAAACGAGTAAATATTTTTTCCTTGCAAAATTCTTCCCATTTAACATTGTTCAATGCTATAGTCACCTGTCCTAAAAGTTATATTAATGTATTTTTCATTCTTTAACTTTTATCAGTTTTCTAATCTGTTCAATCAAGTATTCAACAACTGTTTATATCACCCTCACCATCACTGTGTTGCAGTGAGAGAAGTGTGCAAAATAAGACAGTAAACATAAGGCCCAACTTATGCATATTATGGTATTATTTTGTACTCTCAGAAAAATATATTTTATTTCTCTAAAAATATTTTGGCAAGTATATGATCCAACAGTCCCACTACTGGGTATATATGTAGAAGATTTGAAATCATCATGTCAAAGGGATACCTGTACTCCCATTTTTATTGCAGCTTTATTTAAAATAGCCATGTTGTGGAACCAACCTAAATGTCCATCGATGGACAACTGGATAAGGAAAGTGTGGTATATATACAGAATTGAATACTGTTCAACCATAAAAAAGAGTGAAATTCTACCATTTGCAGCAACATGGATGAGCCTGGAGAAAATTATGCTAACTGAAACAACCCAGGTTTCAGAAAGAGAAATACTGCATGTCTTCACTCATAAGTGGGAGCTGAATCCATAAATGAACAAAATGAAAATAGAGACAGAGAAAGAAACAACAATCACAGTAATACGTTTAACTTTCAGAAGGAGAGAAAAGAACTGTGGTTACTAGAGGTGGAAAAGGGGAGAGCACGGTTCATGAGAAATTGGCTAACAGATACAAAGAATGATTACGTATTGTAACGATGAATAAGGTAACCATCCTGATCTGACCATCACACATTGTACAGAACTTTTGAAAGTCAATTTTGTACCCCACATATATGTATAATAATTTATCTTTAAATAAATAAAATAAATGGATGAGAGTTGATTTAGATTTTTTGTAATAGCGGTACTTTGATTTGGAGCCTAAGCAATTGGATATTTTGGCTGTCCATTATTATAATAAATTAAGTTTTGTGACTACCTGCCCTTGAAATTTGATCCAGTTCCACATCTTTGCAGAGCTTCAAAAAGATAGGTATTATAAGTGAAACCACTTCTTATTCAAAGGAGATTGGCTATAAAAAAATGACTCAGTGGTGGAAAGTTTATAAATTCAAGTCTGTTCCTATTGTGAATGAGGACAGTGAAGCTATCAGGATTTCTGGGTTTTACAGATCAATGTAACAGACCAAACTGTGAAATTATTAACCGTGATGGATTTAAATGTGCCTGTCCTCATACAACGTCAGACAAATTTTAAGTAATGTGAAGCTTTATGAATTGATACAAATTGAATAAATCTGTAAAATTTGATAGTAGAAACTCAACATTTCATTATACTTAATAGAGCACTTGTGATTAATAGGATATTAAGCACGAAATGCAAATGATAGTAATTATAATTATAATTGGTTATATTTATAGGTACATGCACTTGTATAGCACATTTATGTCTGAAGTACTCAATATTTCATAGATATTGATTTATTTTTATCTTCAACAATTATATGATGTAGAAACTACTAGTATTACCATTTTTTAGATAAAGATCATGAGATAAATGCAACACTATGAATCCAGAGTTCTACAATATGAGTCTCTTCATCATATGTGACTTGGGTTATAATATGCTGATCTTTGGATTATAGGATTCAATGTATGAACAAGTGAGAATCTAATTGATGCATAAAAGATGCAGAACTTCTGAGATACCAAGATACATAGTGTATGAGTAAGGTTAATATGTAAATATATATGTATGTGTGTTAATATGTAAATACATATGTATGTACATATATATGTATATATATACACACATATGTAAAAGTGAAGCATGAATGTTCTAAAAATTCATACATAAGTTAGGGTTTTTGTTTAAGTAAAACAAAATGTTGTGACAACTTTAGCTTTCAGTAATGTATAAAATGGCAAAGTGAAACTGTTTAGCTAATGTTTATTTATATCTTAAATTGTTTTAAAAAGTTGAATTTCATGTATAGGATATTGGTTATATAAGGTAGGCTATAGTCACGAAAGTGGAGTCCAAATTCTTGCTTTTATTACCTGTGGGTCCTTAGATATTTTGTTTAAGTTCTGTGTGCCTCAGTTTACTCATCTGTAAAGAAAGGCAGGTGAATATATTAGTAACTTCATCATCTGAAAAAACACATTCCTGCTCTGATTGTAAACCAATTGCAAAATACACATAAGGCAGAATTAAGGCCAAAATATATGTTTGTTTCTGGTAAAAGTGACATTACAGAATGTGGCTAATTCCTGTAATCAGGTTGACTTGATTGGGAGAGACTTCCCAATTATGTGGTAAATCGTAATAGTCTATTTGGAATAGTTCCTTCGTGCCTGAATGGACAGCATTGCTGATAAGAATCAAAAGACTATTCTCTTGTAGAGCTGCTAGCTCCAAAAAGGAAGAGTGAGTTACAGACTCACCTACACACTCTGCATTTTGCATTTTAACTCACCAATCAGATAAACTTACTTCTCCTCCTTTGGGGATAAATAGATAAGGAGCAAAAATAAGTCCAAGAATATGGAGCAAATGGAGCTCTTTCTCATGAAAGGAACATGATAGATTCAGAAACCCACATATGTTTAAAATGGTTTTTAAATTATGTATAAGAACAACAGTTATGAAATTAAGTGAGATTTTAATTTTCCTCTCTATATCTTTCTGTATTTTTAAATGATGTGTTATTTTTATCATTAAAAGTAAAATACAATTTCTACTTTGGAAAAAATTGCACAAATTGGGGGTACGTGGGATATCCATATAGTTATGATTTCTGCTACATGTTTATGCTTATAGATTTATTTGGGCATTTACATAAATGTCGTTATTTTATCCTATGGGTAATAGTGTACACACACACATCAGAGGGCAAGTTAGAGAAAATTCAAAGCGTTCTTTTCTCCACTTATCTAAACTATCTCACTCTTGATCTTTCACGCATCAGTAGTTTGATCAACTATTGTCAATAAGTCAAAAGTTTGCAAACCCTGTGAACCACAGGATTTTTCCATCTGCATTAGCAAGAAGGTAGAAGTACATTCGAGTAGTTTTACTGTTCATTCTGCAAAGCCCAAGATCCTAGTTAGTATCATCAGGACTCTCAAAAGCCTTCCTGCTTAGCCTAAAGAGGTCCCAGGATTCTCATGCTGACACTGTCTGCAAATTATTCCACCTTAGTATTTTGGGAGAGAGGGATGGGTACTGGAACTCAGAACTCTAAGATTAGTAGTATTCAGAACCACCAAGGACAGTTTCTTAAATTTTTCACAAGGGCTCTTAGCATTTGTTCCATCAGGTTTGTCCAGAACACACTGATCTACAGGAATTCTCTAGCTTATGTCCATAGCATGTTATCTAGGACCTTTGGTGTTTTCTGGACTTCTTTATTAAATGCAATCAAAAAAAAAATCCTTAATAGAGTAAATGCCATATTACATATAAGACCACCATTTAGGAAAGTCAGATAAATGACATAAATAATATAAAATATCTGCAGCTTCTGACAATTCTGTATATAAGATAACAAGTGCTGGCAAGGATGTGAGAAACCGGAAACTTGTTTAAAGGAAACAAAGTAGGGGCCGGCCCGGTGGCGCACTGGATAGTGCGCCGCTTGGGAAGTGCGGCGGCGCTCCCGCCCGAGGGGTCGGGTCCCCCATACAA
>NW_007735203.1:72021-73873 GCF_000696425.1 Galeopterus variegatus | reverse complement strand
AAAAATAAAAATAAAAATAAAGGAAACAAAGTAGAATGGTGGTTGCTAGGGGCTAGGAGAGGGGAGAAATGGGGTGATGCTGTTCTTCAGGTATAAAATTTCAATTATACAGGATGAATAAATTCTAGAGATCTGGTGTACAGCATCTGCCTAGCGTTAACAATATTGTATTAGACAGTTAAAGATTTGTTCAGAGGATAGATACCATGTTAAGTGTTTTTACAACAATAAAATTTTAAAAAGGAAAAGTTCTTTATATAATCACACTTTCTAAATTTTAAAAACTTTACTGCTTACTAAACATTTCTCTTATTGTATTGCTATTTAGATTTTTAATTAAATTTAATTTAAATTTTATATCCTTTATCTCATAGGCCAGTCTTGCTAGGTTGTGAAACTATGACATACATATTGATTTCCGTATCATGGTCCTGTTACTAACAACATTGTTGTCCTTACTACCCACGCAAAGCCTTTACCCTTTCTACATGGTAGTTATACATTTTCATATTATTTAATATGCTTGGAAGTTTATTTCTGTTATTGCAAATTACATTCTGTAATTATGTGGCGTGCCAACCTGTTTTCAATAATTTGTCACTTTTTCTTGGTCTCGAGGAAAAAANCAAACAAACCACAACACAAATGTCGAATATTTCACATTTCAATACTGTAGTTCCAAAGGTTCTCTTTAGCAATTTCCAAGTGAAGCAAAGATTCTGTCAGCCTTTGAAAGCTCTGAAAAACATTCCTTAAAAAATCGTTTTTTTGATGTATGTTCAGCATGTTTCCACAGCATATGGACAGTTACAAATTATGCTCAAGCTTTAATTTTTAAAGTACTTCAATGGCTGATGTTTAGATATAATTTTGGTTTGACCATTTTGTCCTCTTAATGGACTCAACAGTGCTAACTCAGAACATTCAAACATTATATCATAAAATGTTTTCTATTATAAGACAACATTTAAAACCCAGAGCTACTTTAGAATATTAGCTATAATATAAGTAAGGATTAATGCAAACAAAATATAGAAAAGCAAATATCACTAAAGTAACAATATCTGTATATTTAACATGAGATTTCTAGAGAGGATTTTTAGATAATTTGTGTCTAGAATGACAGGTAGGGCAAACATACCTCCAAATTTCCATAGGATATTCCTGTTAGACTAATATAATTATTAATAGAAGTTTCCTTGTTTGGATGGAAAATTAATAGCACCATAGCACTATAGGAAAGAAATTGAATCACTTGTGGGAGAATGAAAAATGAAAGTTCCCACCTCTTCTGACCTCTTAGTATCATTTGAGTGGATTGTGTACAAGTCAGATAGGGCTGTCATAACAAAATATCATAGACTGAGTGGCTTAAGAAAAATCTATTTTTTCATCCTTTTGGAAGCTGGAAGTCCAACATCAAGGTGCCAGCAGCTTTGATTGTTCTCGAGTACTCTCTCCCAGGCTTGCAGATGGCTGCCTTCTCACTGTGTCCAAAAATGTACTTTCCTCTGTGCGTGTGCATTACTGGTGTCTCCGTGTGTCTTAATCTCCTCCTCTTTTATATACACCTGTGGGATTGGATTAGAGCCCACCCTGAGGACCTCATTTTAACTTATTTTCCTCTTTAAAAGTCCTATCTCCACGTACAGTATATTCTAAGGTACTGGGGGCTAGAGCTTCAAGATATCAATTTTGGGGAACATAATTCAGTCCGTAGTAGGTTTTATCAGTGTGAAGCCAAAGAAAATTTACATTGGCTGGTGTAGAAAAATTATGCAGCATAATCCGTCTGCCTTTTTAAACTAAAATATTATTTGTCTCTTTACATCATTGTGAGTTTTGTTAAAAA
>NW_007735203.1:69974-71277 GCF_000696425.1 Galeopterus variegatus | reverse complement strand
TCTGCCTTTTTAAACTAAAATATTATTTGTCTCTTTACATCATTGTGAGTTTTGTTAAAAAGCATTTATTTCTTCTATCTTAGAAAGTGGATGGATTTGTTTCAAGCATCAGAAATTGTGTGGGGGCATAGAAACTATTCCATGCAGACAATAAGTAAGGAAAAATGATTATTTTTAAAACAGTACCTTAACTTTTCAATTAATTAATGACTGTATGTTGAGTGTCTACATTAACTCACCACAGTTTCTGTCCTCAAGGTTGTTTTTATGCTTTGGGTAAAAATGAGGCTACCATTAGAGAAAATTAAGTGCTAAACACTATGGTTAAGAACATGAGTTAACATTTATTAAGATTTTACTCTGCACCGGATACTGAGCTAATAAGATACATATAATCATTTTTAATCTTTACAACAACCATAAGAAGAACTTTTTAAAATAATTGTGTTATTTATCTGTCAAACAGCCAGTGGTATATTTATTCATATTCCAGTTTACAGACTAGGGAAGTGAAGTTTAGGATTTTTAAATACCTTCCTAAAGTCACATAAAGGTAGATTCTTGAGAATGAATTTGAATCCAGATTTGCCTAATCTCTGAATCTCATTACTTAAGAATGAATTCAAAGATTAATTCCGAACACAATTGCAGCCCATCCATAAAAATTCTATTAAATTGGCAAATATACTTTTAAGAGATATTACATTTTAGAGTTAGCTATTTCCTTTGTGCAACTTCTTTCCTCATTTTGCAAAGATATCCATTTTGTGCTTTCAGCCATCAATCATTAGAAGCCACAGTCCATCTTTTGCTGAAAGAAAACAATAAAACACTTGAGACACTTTATGGAATTCAGATATTGGAACGTTTTGCAACTGCACTGTCATATTACCTTGTTTTTTTCTGTATCTATCTAGGAGGCCAATCTTGCTTCACTGATTGGGGTCGCAACCTAGGGCTGGCTAGTTCACTCCTTCTTTTTCTTTCTTCTTTTCTCATACTGCTTCTTCAACAGTCAGGGATAATTTAATGTTGATTTTTCCATGTTTGTCTTTAATCCAACTTTAAACTTTTTATTACTAATCTTTAATGGCTACCTAGTGAATCTCTTCTTTAAAATAAAATTATACATTCAGACATTAAGTAACTTCAGGAATACATTAAAATAATATTGCTTAAAATATATTTATATATGAAATTCATCATGTTTTTATTTCTAATTAAGCATAAACTGATTATATATACTCATGTTTTCATTGAGTATGTCTTTGGTGTGTATGAATGTTTCAGTGTCTAATTGCTA
>NW_007735203.1:68013-68826 GCF_000696425.1 Galeopterus variegatus | reverse complement strand
TCCTATATTTCAGAGCTGATTTACATTTTACAGTTCCCCTTTTAGTTTTATTCAAGATATCGACACTGAAATTTTTCAAACAAACCTACTAGGTATGCTCCCCAAATTAACAGCACTTGAAATAATCAGTTTATGTAGAATACTCAGAAATCATGGCGTATATACAGCATAACCATTTGCCTAAATGAACCATTATTGACACTCAGCCAAGTTTTAGTATTCACAATCTTGTCTGGAAAGTTCTTAATGGGTCAGCATTTTCGGACACTGTCAGAAAATTAAGTTAGACACCTTTTCTTATTTATTGTCTTTATGTATACTACAAAGTTATCTTAACTCCTTATTTACTGGATTCTTACTAGGACAGTCCCAGGCAAAATAAGACAGCTAAAGTTTTGATAGCAGTGGGGTTTCCACTCACAGATCTAAACTTGTGCTGAGATCTAAGTACCCCCCAAGACTGTTGCAACATTTTCATTCAGTTCAACCGTAATGAAGAACTTAGAATCATACTGTGCAGCGTACATGGTTTGATATTATTAATGTCAGAAAGTTTTTATAATTACGTACTTGGATGTAATTCCCAATATTGTTGTGTATTGTTTTGTACAAATTATTTGATCATTGTACACATCAGTTTTCTCATCTGTAAACTCAATCTAATGATATAGAACTCATGAGATTTCTGTGAAAAAAAGGGAAAGATAATGCATGTTATACAGCATAACATTCAAGAAGATCAGTGCTTGGCACTTGCAAGGCTTCCTCAGTGTGGAGTAACATTTATAAAGCAAATGTACTTCACAGGGCCTA
>NW_007735203.1:65001-67067 GCF_000696425.1 Galeopterus variegatus | reverse complement strand
GAGAAGACCCCAGTCCAGTGTTATTTTTCCAAGGAGGAATGCCTCTCTCTTGAGGGTTCCTCGAAAATTAACCCCTTCAGGGTTTCTCACTGCTCAGAAGAAATGGGCTTTCAGTAATCCTTTGCATCTCGGTCACCCTGGGGGAGAGGTGAAACCTCAGTCCCTCCCCCTGGAGGATGTGCCCTCAAAGAAAAGAAGGTCATCTGTTAACAAAGTTAACTGAGGAGAGCATTCCATTTTCTGCAGCAAGATGAAAAACTTTGTGATCACAGACCCAAAGTTTATAACATTCTCTCTCTTTTAGGGTACAAAGAATAATGAGTGTTAACCTATAAAGCTTAAAGAAGGAAAATCATTATTGAGAAGTTAATATATTGGCAGGTGGTAACTTTTGTGAGCTTTAATACTAGAGGATTCCTGATTCATACCATCCTTATAAGTTACCTATGTTCTTTATTAGAAAAAAATCAGAAAAGTTTTGTAAAGAAACATTATTCCTCATTTTTAGTTTTAATTCTAGTGGTCCCCATCTACATATTGCAAAATATATAAAATATATATATAGTTTTTATTTTTGGTGGCTGGCTGCTATGGGGATCTGAACCCTTGACCTTGGTGTTAAAAGGCTGTACTCTAATCAACTGAGCTAACTGGCCAGCCCTAAAATATAATGTTATGTGCATTATGATTTAGATGCTGTGGTATCTCCTGGGTTATGTTTATTTTCTTTTACTCACTGATAGAGTCATGATTTAGTGTTCAGTGCCAAATAAATTTCAGAAAATTACAAGGATACTTCAAAAAGTTTGTGGAAAAATAGAAATAAAAGATAATACACATCTTTCTATGAACTTTTGTAAGACCTATCTTAACTCTATGTTCAACAAACATTGCCTTCCTATTTTTACTAAATATTTCAACAATGGCATTGGTTTACCATTTTTATGTTTCCAGATATGAATATAAATACTTGAGACATCTTGGTAAAGAGTCAACTATCACTTTGACAGCCTACAGTTAACTAATATATTAGTGATGTATCCATACTAAGGAAAGAATTAACCCAAAGTGATCCAAAAAATGATGTTTCTTTAGGAACTAAAAGACTATATCAAATATCTCTTCCCAATTTTTTTGAAATTAGAATCATACTCAAATGTCTTAGTTTGAACAAATTTTTTTTTACTTAGGTAAAAGTAAACAATATGCAGGTTTATGTACATGAATTATGGTACATGATTGAGATAAATATTTAACATTCAATTCTGAATTTGCTTTATTTAGTATAATATGAAAATTCTATTGGCAAACATTTAAAATTGGTGTTGAAATCCGACAGAGAGCTGCTACTTTTTTACAGAGCAGGATTTATTACATTAATGAGGGAAGTGGCCACTTTAGAGAGAGCTGGGTTTTATGTCATTTTCTCCATGGTCTGACATTTTAAGCACAGTGACACCAATGATGTGAACTAACATCTAAAGGACACAATATGTGGTCTCTTTACAACATCAGGGAAAGTTCATCCAAATTTCTTTTTTTTTCCTTTCTTTTTTTTTTTAAACTAAGCAAAAAGAAAATCAAATAGCATGCATCACAAAAATAGAGCAGACACTTACTTTTGTGACAGGACCAAAATCCGAGCATAAGTCAATTTCTTGAAACCAACGACACAACGTTAATGTTCATAAAGCTGCATCTCTGAAGTAACTAGTTCATCAAACTGAATTAAAACATTTTCTTTTTGATCCAAAATAATAAAATACTCTACTGAAAATTATATTATGTGCTGGTATGATTCTCTGTAATATTTATATTTTCATTATCATCTAATCTAAATTTACCAATAGCTATCAATATACTGAGTTTTTTCCTCACATCACATACGTAGTTTTCACTTTCGTCTTTACAATGTAATACTTTTGATTATATTGCAGGTTTTTACTCTCAATTCTAACTAAGTACACATATTCCTATTCACAAGTTTTGGGCTATAGTAATGAGAAACCTTGAAAAGGTTTCTTGTCACCTCACTGGTTATTTTATACAACATAAAGCATTTAAAA
>NW_007735203.1:61854-63541 GCF_000696425.1 Galeopterus variegatus | reverse complement strand
TACTCATGTTTACAAAATGCAATCAGTTTTTGTGATGCTTAACAAATTTCTCTCTAACCTCCTCCCCCTTTCCTACCTCTAATAACTACAGTACTCTTTATTTTTGAAAATTCAGTGTGTTAATGTGATCCTTCTTTCTTTGATTCTTTTCTTTCCCTTCCTTTCCCTTCTTTTTCCTTCTTTTCCCTGCCTTTCCTTTCCCCTTCTTTTCTTCCTTCTTTCCTCCCTTCCTCCATCCCTCCCTCCCACTAATAAGTGAAGACATGCTTCATTTCTTTTTCTGTGTCTGGCTTATTTCACTTAACATAATCTTCTTTAAGTTCATCCATTTTGCTGTGAATGGCAGAATTTCATTCTTTTGTATGGCTGAGTAGTATTTCATCAAGTATATACACCACATTTTCCTTATCCAGTTGTCCATCAATGGACATTTATGTTAATTCCAGCTCTTGGCTACAGTAAATAAAGCTGTAATAAACAGGAGAGCAAAGTATCCTTTCAATACAATGAATTCCATGCCTTTGGGAATATACCCAGCAGTAGGATTGCTGGATCATGTGATAGTTCTGTCTTTAGTTGTTTGAGGAAATTCCACACTGCTTTCCATAATGGCTGCACTACTTTACAGTCCTATCAACTACGTAGGAGGGTTCCCCTTTCTCTGCCTCCTTGCCAGCATTTGTTCTCTGTCTTTTTGATAATAGCCAGTCCAGCTCACGTGAGATATTTCAATGTGGTATTGATTTGCATTTCCCTGATGCTGACTTATGTTGAGCATTTCGTGCACCTGTTGGCCATCTGTGTATCTTCCTTTGAGAAATGCCTATTCAGCTCCTTTGTCCACTTTTTTAATATGGTTACTTGTTTTCTTACTGTTAAGTTGTTTGGGTTCTTTGTATATTCTGGATATTAATCCCTTGTTATGCGAATAGTGTGCAAATACTTTCTCCCATTCTGTAGGTTGTCTTTTTCACTCTGTTAATTGTTTCTTTTGCTGTGCAATAGCTTTCTCATTTGATATAACTCTGTTTATTTTTTCCTTTTGTTGCCTGAGCTTTGGGGGTCATATTTGCCCAGTCCTACATCCTGAAGTGTTCCCCCCCTGTTTTCTTTTATGAGTTTTATAGTTCACATCTTTTTTAAGTCTTTAATCCAGTTTGAGTTGATTTTGGTATATGGCAAGAGGTATGAATCTAGTTTCATTCTTTTACATATGGATATCCAGTTTTCTCAGCACCATTTATTGAAGAGGCTGTCTTTTCCCTAATGTATGTTGTTGTTGCCTTCATCAAAGATCAGTTGGCTGTAAGTATGTGAGTTGATTTCTGTGTTCTCTATTCTGTTCCATTGTTCTGAGTGTCTATTTCTATGCCAGTGCCATGCTGTTTTGGTTACTATAGCTTTATACTATAATTTGAAGTCAGATAGTATAATGCCTCTAGCTTTTTTTTTTTTTTTTGCTCAGATTGCTTTGGCTATTTGGGGTCTTCTGTTTTTCCATATGAATGTTATGGTTGTTTTTTCTATGTCTGTGAAGAATGTCATTGGTATTTTGATGGAATTGCAGTGAAACTGTAGATCCCCTTGGGTAGTATGAACATTTTCACAATGTTAATTCTTCCAATCCAAGAGCACAGAATTTCCTTCCATCTTCTTTGGCAAGAAACTACAGCAATTTGTAGTTCTC
>NW_007735203.1:57822-61575 GCF_000696425.1 Galeopterus variegatus | reverse complement strand
TTTTTTCTATGTCTGTGAAGAATGTCATTGGTATTTTGATGGAATTGCAGTGAAACTGTAGATCCCCTTGGGTAGTATGAACATTTTCACAATGTTAATTCTTCCAATCCAAGAGCACAGAATTTCCTTCCATCTTCTTTGGCAAGAAACTACAGCAATTTGTAGTTCTCATTGCAGATATATTTCATTTCCTTGGTTAAAGAAATTCCTAGGTATTTCATTTTTTTTAGTAACTATTGTAAATGGGCTAGCTTTCTTGTTTTTTATTCTGCTGTTTATTGTTGGAGTATAAAAATGCTACTGATATTTATGTGTTGATATTGTATTCTGTAACTTTACTGAAATCGTTTATCACCTTTAAGAGTTTGGGGGCTATTTAGGTGCTTTAAAAGAAACAACACACACTGTCAATACAACATTCAATCAGACTTTGAGTGCACTAGCCTTAAATACCAATATTTATTCATTCATTCTTCTATGATAAATACCATATGCAAACCACAGATAAGCACTATGCTTGATCTAATGGTCTTGCATTTTTTCAGGGGAGTCTGAAATTGGACATTTCACAGCTGGTGCTTTTAATTGCAAATGTGAAAAATGCTGAAAATTAAAATTAGGTGCTAAGATTTCATAGAGCAAGTGAAACAACCTGACTCTGAGGTACAGTGAATGGTTGTTTGACTGAAGGGCATTTAATCTGAGGAGATAAGAATGGACAGGTGTGAAGTATAAAAAAAATGGGATTAGAATTTTTGATATAGTGATGAGGGTGACAACTAGAGTCTGGGGATTTGTAGAATATTCCAAGCTGAGGGAGCAGCATAGAAAAGGCCCTGTGGTAAAAAGGAGCACAGAATATCTGAGGATTGAAAGAAGACTGTTATAAAAAGTGAGGGTAAAGAGTTAGTCTGTGAAGTACACTAAGCCTAGATGCAGAATCTTTCAGAAAATGTGTATCTTAAATTCTATTTTGACAGCAATGGAAAGCTACTAAGTTATTTTAGGCATGTGAAAGCTATAATCAATGTGAATTTCTAAAATATCACTTTGGTTAAGGTGAGAAAAATGGATCAGGCTGTGACAAGATTAGATGCAGGAAGAAAATTAGAAGTCTAATTTTAATGACAATAACAATACTGACATTTATACCTGTCTTTAAGCCTCACAGTGGTCCAGTGATGAAGTTTTATGATTCTCCGATTTTGAGCGAATAGGTTTAAAAATGTAAAGTTTTCCTAAAGTCTCTTAGATATATAGAAATCCAGATGTTAGAGCCCAGATTTAATTTTGGACAAAATACCCGATGCAAAAAAGAAAAAAAATCCTAACAAAACCCAAACTGGTTATTTGCTTGTACATTGTTGGGGAGAACAAAAAATTTAGAAAATAAACAAACATGAGGAAAACTTGTAGATTTCTCAGTTATATGTTGTAAAATAGGTAGGAATCAACTAATGATTGCTATTTGCTTATAAATAATATCTCCCTATTGGAAAAAATATATATGTGTATATATATGGATGTGTTTCTGCATGTAGTTGTCATACAACTAAACCAATTGTTAAATGATTTTAATTGAAATTCCTGGTGTTTTCCAGTACACTTAATTTCCAGACTCCATACATGATAATTTCATTTATGTCTAAATCTTCTTATACCACTTAAAAAATCCAGCCTTCTGGTCTTTCCAGTAATAAGATCATTTTATAATTTTTTCAGGAGGTGATGACAAGTATATAGACTAAAGTTGCACAGCTTCAGCTAGTATCCACTTCTGTGATCTTGAGAAAATTATCTTTTCTATTCTTGTTTTTTCAGTGGTTCAAAAAAGTTATTAATATCACCTTCTTAATTTAAGTGGATAGTACGTGGAAAGTGCTTTTGAACATGCCTAGCACATGTCAAGTGCTTAATAATTCTTGGTTATTGAACACTATGTTTGCAAAATAGAAACCCTTCTCCTATTCTTATCACCACAGCTTCAAATGCCACCTCCATGGGTCAGCACCTCTCCTGATTGGTTCTTTTATTACCCTTGAGGTGAAATTTCTCCTCCTGTCAAATGCCTTGTGTGAACTTGGTCCTCTGAATTCTATCACCTCTCTTTTTCTCAAGGGTTCCCTCCTTTAGGAATGTTCTGTGTGCTTCACTCTCTCTTCAACTCTACTATTTTTTCATTAGCATATGACCATGTTTATTGTTTTCCATCCTGTAATAAGCAAGAAACCCTACTGACATTCCTTAGTTACCCTTCTTCTTTCTTTTTTTTCTCCCCCCATTGCAGGCACATTTCTAGAAGAACTATTACTAGAGTAGTTGTCATTCTCTTGAATCTCAGTCAAAAGGTAGGCTTCTTAACCCACTACACAATTAGGGTAGGATATTTATACAAAACCATATCCATCCATGTCATTTTCCATCTTGCAGAATCCAAAGGGTATCTCCCATTTTTTTTTTTATATTCTGAGGAAAAATGCATCTATGTATTATCTTTTATCTGAAGTCCATGCTCACTTATAAGTTGTCTAATTGACATCTCTGCTCGGAAACATGTTTTAAACATATCAGACTTGTCCAATAGAGAACTGTTGATTCATAATCTACCTCTACCCTCCAGCCCATAAGTTGTTCTACCCACCACACAGTTCAAGCAACATCCTAGTAATTACTCTTTACTCTATTCTCCTCGCCATAATTCCCCCTCCCTCTACCACCTCTACACCTTGCAGGAAGTTTCCCTCTCCATCTGCCTTCTTGAGTGCAAATCCCTTCTAATCACTACTTCTCCCAACTTCAT
Source organism: Galeopterus variegatus (assembly GCF_000696425.1). Taxonomy (NCBI): domain Eukaryota; kingdom Metazoa; phylum Chordata; class Mammalia; order Dermoptera; family Cynocephalidae; genus Galeopterus; species Galeopterus variegatus. The sequence continues at coordinate 58,775 of NW_007735203.1, read as the reverse complement.
ATAGACAACGATGATCTGTTGCCTGGACTGATGCCTCAATCTTCTCACTAGTAACATCCCTTTCTCTCATAGCACTCCCTAAATATTCTCCACAAAGTTGCAAGTGTGCTTTAGAAAATAAACATCTGAGTATATCATTCTTCTATATCCATCATAGCAGTGACTTACTGCACATAAATTTCATGTATTTTTTTTCAACACTTTATACTCAACATTTAGTACAACACCAGTAAAAGTAGATCTTTGATAAGTGAGTGAATGACTTCAATTATTTATAGTCACAGATAGTAGTAAGACTGTGGGATGATCAAAGAATACTGGATATAAATTTCACTTTTTCTACCTACTAGTTGTTTCAGTTCTTCAGGTTTAAGTTTCCTAATCTCTAAAGTGATAACAGTAACTATAGCGTAGTGTTGATATAATAATTAAATGTGTTAACGGACACAAATAAATTATAGTCATTCCTGTTACCTGTAGGGATGATAATGATGATGATGATAAACAGCTATTTCATATGAAAGTAACATTTTTACCTGCATTATTTTAAAAGAGATAGCATTAATTACCTACTGAAAGAATCTTTGAAACCTTTATATCTCTAGAAATGAAAGACATTAATAAAAACTGAAATTTCAATATTAAAGGCTATTTAATCTTCAGAAAATGCTGCTGCTGCATTTGTTTCTTGCTTTGAACACCAAATGATTCTCAAATCAGTGCTAACCACGTAGTTTGCTAACAACCAGATAAGCAGACAGTATGAGAAGCTTTCAATGACTCACACATGGCAGAGAATTCGTGTAGTTGGACACTGAACATGATACCTTCAAAACAGATACAAACATTTGCTCTGATTATTTATCTCTTCCAATAATTCCTCCACACTGAACTCTTTTTTTTTTTTTTTGGTTTTTTCTGTGTCCGGCAACGGATCGCAACCCTCAGTGTCG
>NW_007735203.1:50535-57115 GCF_000696425.1 Galeopterus variegatus | reverse complement strand
GAACATGATACCTTCAAAACAGATACAAACATTTGCTCTGATTATTTATCTCTTCCAATAATTCCTCCACACTGAACTCTTTTTGACAGAGAATTAGGGGAACGTTTGTGGTAGTATTAACCATCAGCAAAGGTGACTTAGTAACAATTCACAGTGGGAGAAACAAATGAGGAGGCTGCTGTCTGGTTATGGAAGCTGGCATTCTGAGAAAAGAGCAACAATTCACCTGTGACTTGGAAAGACCTCAAGTGAATTGTTCTTTTCATTGAGATAACATCTTGTGTCTTTCTAAATTTTATTTCTTTCTTTTTGGTGGTTGCAATTAGTGCAGGATATTTATTCTGACATTTGAGAAACAAATATTGTCAGCTTCTCTCTCTCTTTTTTGCCCTGTGTATAACAGCCAAAACAATTTGAATTTAATTCAACAGAGCCTACATTTCCTTTTCATTATTTTATTTTCTTTTAGCCATTTAAGGCTACATTAGGGTTTAATGACCTTCAGTAACTACCCCCAGCCTCCATCTGAGGAAAAAAAAAATCAATTTTCCAGGATTTGTAAAACTCCTTTTTGGTTTCCATAGCAGTCAAGGGCAAGCTGAGAAGAAGGAGAAAAAAAAAAAAAAAACAAAAAAAGATTTATTTCCAACTCTAAGCAAAAGCTGAGTCCCAAGATAAAAGAAAAAGTCAAGCATAATGAGAAAAAGGGAAAGTAAAAGAAAGCAAAATCCTATAGGTCTGTACTACATGTGGCCTTTGTTCTGAAAATTCAGAGTAATAAATTATAAGAAAACATAGGACATCATCTGTGTCATTGAAGCTTACCTATTGCTTGACTAGGGAGCTGAGTGACAATACACAGATGGAGGGCAATGAATTTGTGAAATTACGTGCCAGCTCCCAGGATAGGACTTGAAATGTGCACTTGCTGTTGGCACCAGAACCGGAGCTTTGTTTGCTCTAATGCCAGTACTGCATGCTCACACTTGCTTTGTGTGCCAAAGTTAGATGCTCAGACTTGAGAGCTAAAATTTATCAAGTTTTAGCACTGCCTCTTCAAAGCCAAATGATAATGGTAGAAAAAGGTACTTTTTAAAACTTCAATTCAAAACTGGAACTGCTACATTAAAATAAATTCCCTCTCCTCTACAAAGTCAGATATAAAGCATTTCTCTGTCAATTATCTCATTTAAAAGATACTAGAAAGCTTTTTCTGTTTACCCTCCCCCCCCCCTTGGGTTGTATGGCCTTTTGTCTATCTCCTTAGGCTTTTAGATTTAAATGTGTATTTCTTTTCTTGCCCCTAGACTGCAGTCCTGTTCCTGGATTTTTTTGAACTGTTTTAACACAAGTGGTGATTCTTTAGAACAAATTAATGTGACCATATTGAATGGAATAGTCTCTAGCCAATTTAAAAAATGTGGTTCCATTCTAAGCCACAATCTCACTATGCCATTTCATCCTGCGGGCACAAAATTATTTTGCATTTTATAATACCTAAGCTCTTACACATTCTCTTCTGGATACATCACGCTCATAACATAAAAGGCCATGGAAATTTCCAATATTCGCTACAATAAGAAATGCTTATTAAGTGCTTATAGGTTTCACTCCTGGAGCCCTAAACTCTATGTCAGCAGTTCTCATTCCCTTGTTGCACAATAAAATCATATATGGAACAATATAAAAGGTACCTTTGTTCTGACCCCACCCCAGACTAATTAAATAAGAATCTCTGAGAGTAGGGCTAAGACATCAATGTTTTCTAAAAGCTCCCCAGTTGATCCTAATGTGAAGTCAGAGTTGAGAACACTCCTCTGTATTAGGGGATATTCTGTCTTTGTTGAAGTAAAGCAAAGGTGAATCTATGATCCTAAAAGAAAAGAATATCCATTACCTTTCTGGTTACTTGCCAATTTTTAGCAACTTGAGAATCAGGGATACTATAAAGATTCACCAGATTTACTTCTTTTTCTCCACATTGTTTTCTACGTACATGTTTCTTCATAGGAATATTAACACTTGAAGATTATAAAAATATAGCATATACTTGTTTGTGATATGGCATGTTGTCTTACAAGCCCTGCCCACATTGTTTTCTACGTACATGTTTCTTCATAGGAATATTAACACTTGAAGATTATAAAAAATATAGCATATACTTGTTTGTGATATGGCATGTTGTCTTACAAGCCCTGCACATAGTAAATTTCCTACTGAAAAAATCAGAAGTCAAATAGCTTCTCTGCCTAACCCTATCCCAGCAGCCCAGTGTTAGAGGCTGGTGTAGTGCCAGCCTTCCACTGGCAAGATTGGATATGGATGCCAATCCTTGTGGCCACACCTGTGTGACCTGGCAAGCTAGTGACAGTGTTTGCTATCTTGGCATTCACAATGAGGAGAAGCCTGCTCTTATTCTGGGAGGCTAACCAGTTTTGAACTAGCTAATGTGTGTCGTTCTATCCACTGTCTCATTTGAAGGACAGCAATCTCTCCATTGTATCAGTAACCCATACTTTTTAGCTAATAAGGGCTGTCAGGCTAATCACTAGATCCCAGGAGATGCCAGAAGCTGGCTAGAAATGACTAAGTGTAACCCTGTGGGTGCAGATCGTATGTACCCAAGGCTGATAGAGATGGGTCAAATTTAAGAAAAGCCTGTGGGCATGTATTATCTAGTCTAGAAAGTATAACAAATGTGGTCTTCTAGGCAAATCAGGATCTATGGCTTGCTCCAAATGTCCTGCAATGCCTAGAGGTCCCAATCACCCCTGGGAGAGAAAAAGCCATCCTGCACAGCTTGCTGCACCACAGGTCCTAGGCCAGTACCTTCTACACAGTGGACTTTAAATTAAAACACATAGGCTCAGTGAAATAATGTTAGCCAATATATATAGAGCATTTAATATGGGTCAGGAACCATTTTAAGTGTTTCCATTTCATGGCTCATTATTCCTCCCAACAACCCCGTAAAGAGTTACTAGCATTTTCCCACTTCTAGAGGAGCAAATTGAGGCATTAGGAGGTAAAGTCACTTGCCAGAGATTATGAGGCAAATAAGTGCCGGAGCTTGGTTTCAGACTATACAGTCTGGATCCAGACTCTCCAGCCCTGCTTGTCACAGGCATCATGTAGGGATGAGTGAGCTACATTTTATGAAGAAGGAATTATTGAAGAGCAATTGTGACAGTAGGAAGACTAGTAAGGCTATTATTGTAAAAGTCCATGTGTATCAGATGAGGGTATGTTGTTGGAACAGGAAAACAGTGAAACAGGAAAAATTGAAGAGATTCAAAAGATGCTTAGTACTTGCCCCTACTGTGGGATGTAGTTAGGATTAGAAGAGGTCATGATGGTGGGACCCTAATGATGGGATTAGAGCCTTTATAAATAGAGACACCAGAGAGCTTCCTTTCTCTCTCTCTGCCATGTAAGGCAGCCATCTACAAGCTAGGGAGAGAGCCCTCACTAGAACCCAAACATGCTGACACTCTGATCTCAACTTCCAGAACTATGAGAAAGTAAATTTCTGTTGTTTAAGACACCCAGTCTATGATATTTTGCTATAGCAGCCCAAGCTGACTAGTACAGGAATCAAGTCATTTAACCACAAAGCAAAATTGAGTCACTGCAAATAATCTTGAATAACATTTATAGACCTTATTCTATTTTAAGCGGAGACTTAGCTAAATCTTTGCATAATCTGACCTCAGAAAACATTTTCATGTACTCTTGAGTTATTAAATAGCTACTGATATATTATTTAACAAACACTTAATGCTCAGGTTTCAAATAACAGTATGTCTCCCCAAATGCCATCCCATTTGTACATTCATATTGTTAATATTATTATTGAATTCTCATTAAATATAGTTACATGGTATATATTAGTGAGAATATTAATCACTGCAGGAATAAGGTCTACATTTACCAATATGGATATGGTATAAATGCAGATACAGGATAATACACACATAATCACTGTCCAATATTCAGTATATAAAAGGCTTCGAATTAAGGGTCTGAAAACATGTATTCTAATGCCTAGATTTTTCAACTCTATGTCCCTTGAGGGGGGGGGGGAATCTATCTTCTATTCTGGCACAAAATAAGTGTACACTTTTTATATGGAAGATGCTTAACAATTCTTACGAATAAATATGCCCACATGTTAATTATGTATTTTTAAATAATGTATTTATTCTATTTTTAATTACTTTAAAAACAATTAGTTGAACCAGATGATCTAAAAAAATCTTTCTAGATCCAATTCTTATTTTTTATTTCTGTGGGTGTGTGTGCTTGTGCACACGCCCACATGTTAATTATGTATTTTTAAATAATGTATTTATTCTATTTTTAATTACTTTAAAAGCAATTAGTTGAACCAGATGATCTAAAAAAATCTTTCTAGATCCAATTCTTATTTTTTATTTCTGTGGGTGTGTGTGCTTGTGCACACGCTCACACAAGCTGGTTCTTTTTTCTTTCCTACCACTTTTATTTAGATGATTAGGTTAATTAAAAATTATTTACTGAGGTCTCAGAACAGATTAGTTTGTTATAGGAAATACTAAATAAATAATGAAAGCACCTCCTGCCTTCAGTGTGCTCTCCCTCTTTATTTTGGGAGGAACAAGAAAATGGAAACACAGAAAGGCGTTGGGAAACGTGGGTCCTGCCCTTCACACTGCCAAATACGAGTTGTGTCAATTTTGTAAAGGTAATCTTTTAAAATATCGGTGTATTTATCTGCAAATTGGAAAAGGTAGTGCCTAACTCAGAATGTTAAAATTATGAGAGTATCATTTAAAGTGCATGGCAAGGTAGCTGGAATAAAGCAATAACTCAATCTTGTTCGTTATCATGTTACAAATGATGGCCACACAGAGTGATGAATGGGATAATACAGATACCAGTGCTTCAGAAACTGAAAAGAAAGAAAAATAAATGTTTTGGACTAGTATAGAGAGGGATCTGTCTTGAATTGGTCTTTGATTTGCTGGGTAATGCAGGTGCAGTGCCAACTTTTAAGCAGGACAATTGCAGAACCTGAATACATTTGAAAGCATTTTCACAGTGGCATTGAAAGTGTTGAAATAGGCAGCAACTGGAATAATCCAGGCTGCAGAGATGGATGGCCGTACCCATGGGGGTAGTGTTGGGAATAAATTCAAAGTGGTACAGGCAGTCATAGCTGGACCACAGGATGAGAAGTAAAGCCTCTCCTTGACCACATTTCCAGCATAAATAAAACTGCATGGTCTAGTACTGTAACTACTTTTTCAAAAGGACTCTAGGTTCCCTTTCCACCCACTTTGTCTTTTGCCTTGTAAGTCCTATTAAAGATCAACTTTAATTCAATCCGGCATTTTTTTTTCCCCAGTCCCGTATAGATAGTATAGAATACAAAGTCGTTGAGGGAACATTTGGGACTAAAGACAAGGTAGTTGACTAGAAGGGGAAACATTTCTTCTTAGATCTATATTTCTACTTTCTTGCCAAGCATCATTGCTAAATTTCCCCAGACACTTCATATTTAATGTGCCTAAAAAGAAATTCATTATCTTTCCTCCCAACACCTGCTGTTTTTTCCTTGTATCTTGCCAGTGATGTATCCGTCCACCTACCCCAAGTTGAAAGCAATGGATTCACCTTCAATTTTTAACTTTTTCTCAGATATAATTTGATGCCACCTGTTAAAGCTGGGTCAGAGAAAAAAAAAGAAGACTAAATTTGGCTATTTGAGGAAGCTTGAACAAGATGGAATAGAGAGGATAATAATTTTGTAGCTTAGTACTTAGTTCAGATGCTTCTCTGGCATGGTATCAATAGTAGCTTGGATTAGTCTTCCCTCGTATTAATTTATCATCTAAAATCTCTTTTCCTTTGAGCCCAGTCCCATTTTACATTAGGAATTATGGCACAGTATACCATGTGTCATGTTTTGTGTCCGCCCCCTGCAAGTATAGTGAATGTGATGAGTTACATGTGTATTTCTCAACAGGGAATCATGTCTCTACACCAAACAAGAAAATTAAAGTTAACGTAAATGTTTATGATTCCTGTCTAACTAAATTACATTCCTTGATATTAATTTGCTAATTTCCCTTTGGGGAAGAATATGTAGGTATATTTCCCTCATTTATTAGATTATCAAATATACATAAATGGCTCTGGCATAAATGCAAATAGTAATTTCTTTCTCTCATATTCTTGGTTTGTAGTCAATTAAAATTATCTTTGATCAACATTTGTACTAAATGTTTGCTGGTATTTTTTCTTATTCTAGTTTATTCATTCTAGTAATATTTTTTGAGAACAAACTACAAGCCATATTTTAAAATTTTCTTGTTTAAACAAGTTTGATCACAATGGAAATAACCTAAAATAATGCACTTTAATGTAATTTGTAAATGTTTGGTTAGATGAAAACAGATCTATATAATGATAAGCTGAAGAACATAGTGGACACTATAGATTTAGTATTAAAAGCCAAAAGTATTAAAAGCCAAATACGGGCCGGCCCGGTGGCGCACTGCTACAGTGTGCTGCTTGGGAGCGTGGCGGCGCTCCCGCC
>NW_007735203.1:46553-50394 GCF_000696425.1 Galeopterus variegatus | reverse complement strand
ATACAGACCGGCCGCTCACTGGCTGAGCGAGGCGCGGGCGCAACACCAAGGGTTGCGATCCTGTTGCCGGTCCTGGTCCGGTACGGGCATGACACTGAGGGTTGCGATCCGTTGCTGGTCACGAAAAAAAGACAAAAAAGGAAAAAAAAAAAAAAAGCCAAATACACCAGTGTAAATATTTCTTCATTATATTTGCCGGTAAAACTGCCAACTAGGTGGTTTTATGAGGTTAATATACAATCAAGGTAACTTAGATGTCTCTTCTCAGTGCAAGAAAGACAAAATATTTCCAAATTAAACCACAGTCTTTCCAAAGTTAGGTATCCTCAATATATTTACTTTTTTTTTTTTTTTGGTTTCAATATAACACATACAAAGCTAAGTATCTTTTCAAACAGTTTGTAATAATAATCCAGTTGAATAAATTAAATTTGACGTATCATATTTAATTCAAGGTGGCACTGCTTAAGATCTTTTTCTTTTGATTTAAGATTATTTCTCTCTCATAAGTTGTTCTTTAATAATTAATTCATATAATGGTTTTCCAGTTCTAAGTTCAGCATGTTGAAATTTCTCACTAAAGTATTTTCTTGGAATTGATAACATCAATTACTCAGACATTTGTTTTATGAAAGACTGAATGAATGAATGAATAGTTTGTAATGTAAATTACATTGCTAGAATTGCAGAGCTAAAATCTGAGGTAATTTTTAACTCTCTTCAATTAGCACTGACTTTTATCACATTAAATACATATTCTGTCTATATGTATTCTTTGAAATCTTTTAGTATTTTGTTGTGTGTTAATGTATTAAAATTATTTATTGTTAAATAGTCTTAAAATGATGTAAATGCACTGTATCATCTCTTTGGTTTAAAATTCTTGTGGGTGAGGGGCAAATGGTATCTTTGCAATCCTGTTGCATATTTCCTAATTAAAAAAAAATGTCTTACACAGGTCTATATAGAAGCTTTAGCTATAAAAAATGTAAAATAAAAGTAATAAGTTACACTAATTTTCAAAACAATCATCTCTAAAAAAGGCAGATTTTATTGATAGAAGTTTGATGTTGTCATATTTAATCTGCTAATTGTTTCTTCTTGAACACATGCCCAACTTTTGTTATGAAGGATAAAACCAGGCTTTATCCTATTACTTGGATTCAGTTACAAAGCATATTCCACTCAGAGCAGGGAAGAATTATATGCACTGTCTTACTTAAAAATCTTGCCATTTGGCACCTAAGCTCTGGGGCAGAATTCCAACCAAATTGTAAGTAGGAAAGATGCCAACCTAACAGATGAGCTGAACTTGCCAAAGCCAAGAGTCCATGCTCACATATCAAATGTGTTTACTTAGGGCAGAATTCCCAGTTATAAATCTTCAAACATGTTCAGAAAAACTGTGCCAGCATGAAGAGGTTGCCCCTTCTTTAATCCATCTAGAGCGAGGATTAACCTTGAATTTATTTTTAGAGATGCAATTTAGCCACAAAGATCTGTTATTTTTCTAAGCTGGAGAAAGAATGATAGTTTTGGATTTATACATTTAATCCATCTATCTTTATTGCTTATCTCATAGTTTGTTATAGTTACCATAATACAAATACCACTAATCCAAAATTTTGTATTGATTATATTGGTGCAGAATTAATGCTTATTAATAATGAGGTGGCATAACATTGGGTGGAAGTTTAAAGGAGATTATTACAGACTTTCTTAATATCCCTGTGATATTTACCTAAAGCTGTGAAGCTTTAAATAATAACCTACATTCTAACTTTACAAGATAGTGAAAATTAATGTTTCATTGGGTCATTTTATCCACAGATGACTACTGATGAAAAAGTGTGAAAAGTGTAAGTTGCAAATATTTTATTGAGAGACTCAGTGTTAAGATTCTTAAAAGATTTTTTTTTTAACATATGTAACTAGAAAATGTTGGAGATTTACTGTTTTACTAAAATGGGCTAATATATATTCCTAGTTGAAGTTTAATGGATGTATAATAAAACCTCTGGTTCACAAAGGTAGTCAAAACTCTCCAACACCTTTAAGTTCTCTTCATGTAATTTAGCATATGACAGCTGCACCAAAATTCAAAGAATTCTACGTATTTAGAGGCCACAGTGTACAAAGAAAATATGTATGAAGAGGAAGATGATGCTTTAGCTGTTTCCTGTAAGAGAACGGTGTGAGCTCTAGAAAGACAAAAATGCTATAAAAGTAAACCTTTCAAATGGTTTATATTCTGTATGAAAGCCAAATTCTAGTCTCTAGATTCTTTTACTAGATTGCCTCACTAGATTGCCTCAATATATGCAACAATTCTTATTAAAAATTATATTTTAGTTAAATAAGCAAAGCATGCAAATTGAAGGGATATTAGGTAACATAAATGTACACAAATAAAAATGGCTAAAGACACTCCAATTCCAACATCGAGCTTAAAAATATAAATGTTTGTGCATATTTGTGTATATGTGCATGTACATTAAAATGAAATCACATGAAATGTAAAGTATTAAAATCTGTTTCTTTTTCCACTTAAATATATTGGAACCATGTTGTAATTTCAAAAACTATTCACCTATAGCATAAATTTCAAACAGACAGTATGTTTCAGGGCATTTAGATTGTTGGTAATTTTGTACTTTTAAAACCAAAAAAACAAATTTGTGAACTTCCTTGAATTCATAGATTGAAGCAAATTTCTGAATGTTTTCTCAGATTCCAACNCCAATTCCAACATCGAGCTTAAAAATATAAATGTTTGTGCATATTTGTGTATATGTGTATGTACATTAAAATGAAATCACATGAAATGTAAAGTATTAAAATCTGTTTCTTTTTCCACTTAAATATATTGGAACCATGTTGTAATTTCAAAAACTATTCACCTATAGCATAAATTTTAAACAGACAGTATGTTTCAGGGCATTTAGATTGTTGGTAATTTTGTACTTTTAAAACCAAAAAAACAAATTTGTGAACTTCCTTGAATTCATAGATTGAAGCAAATTTCTGAATGTTTTCTCAGATTCCAACCCTGTAAGTGGTATTGCCTGGCCAAACGTTAGATATTTTTATAAGCGTTTTGGATTGTTCTCCAGAAACTTAAAGCAAGTAAAAACTAATAGCAACAATGCATGTGAATGTGCACACATCTCCATCAAAAAAACACGAGTTATAATCAGAAATATTTTTAGCATTTACCATCTGATAAGAAATAGAATGTCGTTTATTTATTTATTTATTTATTTTTCTGTGATTTCAAATGACTTTGAATTCTTTGGGCTAGGTTTCATGGCCTAGATTTTATATTATGTGAATTCCCTGTTTGAATGTAAGCTCCAGCAAGCAGCAGGAGTTATTTTGTTTTCTTCCAGTTTTATCTCCAGTACCTGGAACAATTTCTATGACACACAGGAAGCACTTAACTTCAACTATGTTGTACAAATTAACTACTTTTTTAGTCATTTCTTTTTCTTTGCACAGTTATTTTTTTTTTTTTTTCTGTTGGAGTATTTGGCATTTGTGTGTGTTGATTTGTGACAGTGTTTATTGGTTATTATTATTTTTTTTAATCTCTAAAGTTGTTAACCGCCTTGTCTGCCATAAAAATACAACTCTATTTTCCCGATTAGTGCCATAGAAAAAATACCTCCTTTCCTCCTTCTCTTCCTTTCTGCTTTTTATTTTTAATGGTATATTGTAAAATAGCTTAATTTTGTGTCTGTCTGCCTTTGGAATCAAACATAACAATTTATCTTTTTCCTCAGTCTTTTTTTTTTTTTTTGTCCTTTTTCGTGACCAGTAAGGGGATCGCAACCCTTGGTGT
>NW_007735203.1:41102-45662 GCF_000696425.1 Galeopterus variegatus | reverse complement strand
AATAGCTTAATTTTGTGTCTGTCTGCCTTTGGAATCAAACATAACAATTTATCTTTTTCCTCAGTCTTTTTTTTTTTTTTTTTTGTCCTTTTTGAGACCGGCCGCACCACGCTCAGCCAGTGAGCGCACCGGCCATCCCTATATAGGATCCGAACCCGCGGCGGGAGCATTGCTGCACTCCCAGCACCGCAGCGCTCCCAGCGCTGCACTCCCCCGAGTGCACCGGCCATCCCTATATAGGATCCGAACCCGCGGCGGGAGCACTGCTGCACTCCCAGCACCGCAGCGCTCCCAGCGCTGCACTCCCCCGAGTGCGTCATGGGCTCCGCCCTCTCCTCAGTCTTATGTAACAAAATTTATTCTCCTTTTTATATAAATATGTATATTTGAATCTACTTTTAATTTGGTTTCTCATAATATGTTAGATAAATATTTATATTTTCTCTATTTCTAAACTGTTATTCTAACACCATTTATTGAATAGCTTCTTTTTCCTGAAATTGACTTATATACTTATTATATATATTGAACTTATAGGTATGTTTGGCTCTGTTTCTACAGCTTCTTCTCTGTTCTTCTGATATTCCCACTTTTCTTCCCAGAATTATGAATTTTAACTCAATTGATAATGTGTTTTCATATCTGATAAAGAAGAGTCCTCTATACTCTTGATTTAATCTACATGTTCTTTATGTTATTAAAATTTATAGTAAATATCTGGTCAGATGAATTGCCCACTTATTCTTTGTTAAGTATGTCTCAAGTTATATTAGCCATTTTTTTTTTCCACACACAATTGACATTTGTTTAGGAGTGAGTGTTTTTAATATCCTAGTAGTTTTGAAAAGAAATTTTATTGTTAGAAAAAAATGTATTGATATTCCCATTTTAAATTAATATAGGGCACATTTTGTAAATAAAATATATTTTGTATTTATGATAGGAAGTTTATCACATACCTGTTAAATCAATTTCATTGAATGTGCTAGTCAACCTGTGGTATTACTTGCATTTCACTATTTGGACTATGAAAAATTGATAATAAGGGACTCGTGCTTCCATCAGTTTCCTATGTGAATACTGCTTTAAAATAAAAGATAAATTGGTTATGAGTTGTATATAAATATTAGGTTTTTAGCATATCCACATATATGTAGGTAAAAGTCCAGATGCATAAACACCTAGTTATAAATATCTAAATATAATTTTACCTTACCTTACTTTTACACATCATTTTTCAATCACAAAACATATCATAGATTTTTTTTTTTTTTTTTTTTTTACACAGGAAAAGTAATCCTAACCATAATTAATGAGCAATATACACTTTCTGGAGCTTTTTGTACCAGTCACAGACTACGAGTTCATACAAAAGAATTAAATGTTGAGTCAAACACATGTAAGGATTGTATGGCCAACCCATGCTGTTCAAGAAAGGATACTGGGACTGAAAGAGAAAATAACCTCCCACTCATGTATAGGCTATGTTGAGATGCTGTGTGCAGAAGAGTGTGACATTTCAAAAAAGAAATGTCAAGTTTGGAAAAGTCCAGAGCACGCAAAGAAAATGATTGAGGGCATGACGTTGCTTTCAGAAGAGGATGCCACTGGATTTGCCAGGAGCATGTTGTGGGGAAAGCCACACTTCGCTGCCACATTTTTGACGCAAACAAATGACAGTTTCTTAGTCTCATGAGCACAAGCACATAGGGAATTAGATGTGCAGTACAGTTACTGGGGGAAACACCTGTCAGGGAAAAGGGAAAAGAACTAGAGAAGTCTGGGAGACCCTTTAGGCCATGATAGATGTCTGATACCTTAAAGAAGGAAGCAAGGAAAGGCAGTGTGGTTCTGAGAAAATTCTAGCAAGATAGTCAGGCAGTCCTTGAGCTAATGTCATTATTCAGAGAAATGTTTCCCAGAAACTGCACATCTTAGTAAACCCGTCATGCTTAGTCATTGCCTAGAAGCAGCTGTGGGAAACGTAACTACCATGTAAACAGGTTGTGGATTTCACAGGGCAGCAAATGAGCTAATGTCATTATTCAGAGAAATGTTTCCCAGAAACTGCACATCTTAGTAAACCCGTCGTGCTTAGTCATTGCCTAGAAGCAGCTGTGGGAAACGTAACTACCATGTAAACAGGTTGTGGATTTCACAGGGCAGCAAATGAGGTCACTGGTCCATTATGTTCCCAGGGGTAGGAGATCGGATAGGTGTATTGTCATGGTTATGAACTAATTGCATCTCTTTGATTGTCCTTCCAACCAGGATGTCACCACTAAATCTCTTCCATACATAAATTCTGATTCCTTACTGTAGGATAGATTTAAAAGCTTGGGAGTTAAGTGAGAGAATAAACATGTGATATATGATTAAAGCTTATTATTTTATTCACCTACTCATTGCAAATCAAATAATAAATAGTTTGGAAGAAATCAACATAATTTTTTTAAAAAAGTATTCTGAGTAAGGAGGATCCTCCCGATTTATATCAGTTAATGTAAAATTTAAAAGTAAACGCTCTTTATATAATTGGATAGCAAAGTGCCACTATTCACTTTTATGTTACATTTTATCTTGCTTCTTTTTAATGTATTATTTATAATCTTTTGTTCTGTAGGGAGGATTTAAAACTGTCTCAAAAACACTTCTGGAAACTCTGTGTCCAAAGCAAATAAGCTGTTTTAACTTCTGATAAAAATAATGTAGTTACACTTTCTTTTAAACAAGAATTCAACTTTATAGCCGATGGAAGCAGGAAGCTAAAAGTGCTTCTCCTTAAAAAGAATGATTTTGTTTTGTTTTTAAAATCAAATTGACAGAGAAGCCTTTAAGAACTAGAGAGTTCTAATCATGGTGGCCAGGGGACTCTTTAAGCTTCCACTAGAGGGAAGCCTGTCTAGTTTCTCTCCCATTCTTTAGCCATGTGGGAGAAAGGAGGAAAGGATTCAGGAACTCTTGGGGCTCGGCTGATCCAGAGTGCCAGAAAAGACAAATTATAGCTTTGAAGAGCTGGGAAATAGTCACAGAAATGAATCACTCTTGCTAAGGTAGTAATGGCTGATTGCTGAGTTATAGATAATTGTAGAGAGACTTTGTTGCCAAGAGACAGAAGGTTGAGCACAAAATATCAAGAACTTCTGAGTAACAGTAAATTCCAGATGAGTCAGAAGAGAACATTCTAATAAAAGACTATATGCAAGATTACATCACATTACTATTGTACATGGCCTTCTTTTAATGATTAGGGGGACAAAATGAATCAAAGGGAAAAAAACCATCTCCTTACTATTCATGGTATACTGGAGAGGAAAAACCCAACCAAACCATGAATGCTTATGCAGGAAGTTTCCTTCCCATCAGTGTTCATAATTAGAGCTTTTTAAAAGTGTAATCCACATTTGAAAATTGCAGCTTATTATATTACAGAGTAAAAATATTTAGCAAGAGAAATTCATGAATAATAAAATATAAATTGTACCAATAGAATCAATAAAGAGAATATTAGGTCCTTATTTGTATAAAGAAAAATTATAATACTTAATTGAGATAATTATATGCATTTTAATCACTTGAATGATTAATATAAATCTTTATTGCATATTTTTGGTAACTGATTCAATGTGATACTGTGGAAAGGACACAGGTATTGAAATAACATACATGTGGAATTAAATCCTCTATTTACTGTTTATTCACTATCTAGATCCTGTCTAGAAGTCAAAATTCTCAGTTCCTCTAAGCTTCTACTTGCCTATCTATGCTATGGGATAATGATGACATAGTTGTAAAAATTAGGGAAAATAACCCATGTCAATTTTTGAAGCCATTGAAGCCATGCAGTAAGTATCCAACATCTTTTTCCCTCTACACTGCTGAGTAAGATTAAGTATTATTTTATAAACTTATTTTGGACTCATTCATTCCCTAGTTAATCTAAGCCGCTGAGGTTCAGAAGAACAAGAGGTGAAAGCTCTCTTTGCTCCTCTCTCACTACCAGTTTAACTTCTTTGAGAGTTTGCTTCAGTGAACTTTCTGGGTTTCATATTTTGCAGTGCTACATAAAAATGTGAAATACCATAGCAAAAGCAGTACCAAAAAATAAAGATATTATCTCACTAACAGGTAGAAGTTACTTCTAGATTATGAGTTGAGTTGTAATTCCAATCGCTGTATGGTGCAGTGTAACCAGATTGCTGGCCACAGCCACAGCTGTGGAGTCCTTTATTTTCACAATGGACTTTCATAGCATGACCATTATCTGTTGACACTATCAGATCTTACCTTTCACTTGCCAAACTTGTATTTTCATACATCAGCTGATCGAAATAGTATTTTGAGCTATTACATAGTGATATTCTAGAGCCAGCTTAGGTCTCTTAAAGTTTAAAATAATGAGAATAAAAAGACATAAAGCAATAATTAAATGTAATAAAGACAAAAGAAAACAAATCTTCAGTCTCTATCAGATGGTCTGTGCTTCAATTTCTTCAGATATCACAAGCAGAAACAATCTTGCCAAAAAGAACAGATGTTTATCAGTTATCGAAACACCTT
>NW_007735203.1:38515-40280 GCF_000696425.1 Galeopterus variegatus | reverse complement strand
GGCGGGAGCGCCGCCACGCTTCCCAAGCGGCGCACTATCCAGTGCGCCACCGGGCAGGCCCTGAAAATAAAATATTTTCTAAAACAGCATTTCTATATATTTTAATTATTCACTTATTAGTGGTTGGGTACATACTAAGTGTTAGACAAAGGTCTAAGTACCTGATAATTCAGTGGACAAAACACACAAAATCTCTACCCCAATGGAGTTTATAATCTAATAGAGACAGAAAATAAGCAAAATCATACATAGCACACACACATACAAATATAAGCATTTTACATAATATGTTAAAAAGGGATAAATGCCAGAAAATAAAGAAATTGCCACGGTAAAGGGGACAGGCTGTGCTGGGAGTTGCAATTTTATATAGAATGGTTATAGCACACCACATTGTAAAGATGGCATTTTAGCAAAGATTTGATAAAAGTGAGTTATGAAAAACTTCTCTTTTTTTACTTTCTCAAAATGAAAAGATTTAGTAGTCCTTTGAGATATTGCATTAGTCTAAGGTTCCTTCCTGTTCATTTATTTTCTTTCATTATGAAGAGAAATTTTGCAAAGGAAAAGCACCTCTAAGCCGAATAATATTCTGAACAATTCAGGTGAATATCTTAGTTTTGATAAATATTAATTCTTATTTTTCTTCTTCCCCCCAACCCCCCAATCTTAAAGGATCTCCTCATATCTTATTCTCTTTCAACGTTCTGAAATATCTGCCTCCAGGGGGCACACTGAATAATCATATAGATTCTTAAATGGATCCTTACATAGCTAAACCCGTGAAAGTCATGGAATATAGCAGTGTTAGCTCATCAGTGCAAAAGGAACTGTGCAAAAGATATGAAAGTCTGCAGAAGATACTTAATCTCGGGTTGGTTTTGTATATATAGGTAAGATGGGGATGGTAGTTTAAAAAAATTAACTTTAGAAAGTAATATCATAGGTAATGATTTTGTAAGCCCGATGTTCAGAAATTAGAATACATTTCACATTAGAGGAATTGAATTTTGTTGTTTCTATAATCTATTGTCAACAAAATGGTTAGGAAGAAATCTCTGTAACTTTGATTTCTCTGAATTAAATTAAAAGAAATCAGAAAATGTATGTATTAAAAATCACAGATGCATATTTTGTGGGGTTTTTTATTATANAAATCAGAAAATGTATGTATTAAAAATCACAGATGCATATTTTGTGGGGTTTTTTATTATATATATCAAATTAAAAAGTCTAGTGCTGCCTTCAGTGTGTAATCAGTAAGAGGTATTATTATGAACTGAGTGTTTCAATTTAAACAAAAAATAAATTTCTTTTCTTATATAAAATCAACATTAGAAGAGATCGGTAAGCAAGGAGACCCCTTAGCGGATCCTTGTCTTGCCTTTGAAAACCACTTAATCTAAACAAAAACTTAACATCAGAGCTCAATTTTTTTGTTCGTTTTAAAATTTACCTGTTCGGATTTATGAAGTACAGTGTGTAGTTTCAATTCGTGCATATATTGCACAGTGATTAGGTTGGGTTAGATAGCGTTGTTTTTACCTGATAGCCCACCTCTTCTTCTCCCCACAAGCCTCCTTCCCTTCCTGGCCTCTGCTAACCATTATTCTACTTTCTACTTCTATGAGAACCACTTTATTTTTTCTTTCTTACATTCCACATTTGAGTGAGATTATTCAGTATTTGTCTTTCTTTGCCTGACTTCACTTAACATGATGGTTTCCAGTTCCATCCATGTTGCTACAAGTGACAGGATATCATT
>NW_007735203.1:32195-37708 GCF_000696425.1 Galeopterus variegatus | reverse complement strand
CCCTTTTTTTTTTGGGTTTTTTTTTTTTTTTTTTTTTTTTTTTTTTTTTTTTGCTGTTTAGTTGTGTTCCTTTTATATTCTGGATATACGCCCCTTGTCTGATATGTAGTTTGCAAAGAATCTCCCGTTCTGTATGTTGTCTCTTCACTTTGTGGATTGTGTCCCTTGCTGTACAGAAGCTTTTCAATTTGATGAAGTTCCATATCTATTTTTGCTTCAATTGAATGTACTTTTGTAGTCTTGCTCAAAAAATGCTGCCCACTCCCATTTCATGTAGCATTTCCTCTATGTTTTCTTCTGGAAGTTTCATACTTTGGGGTCTTAAATTTACATTTTTAATCCACTTTGAATTTATTTTTGTTTATGGTGAGAGATAGGGTTTTAGTTTCAATCTTCTGTATGTGGCTATCCAGTTTTCCCAGCACAACCTATTGAAGTGGGTGTCCTTTCCTCATTGTATACTTTTGGCATCTTTGTTGAAGATCAGTTGGCTAAAAATGTGTGGGCTTATTTCTGGGCTCTCTGCTCTGTTCCACTGATTTATTTGTCTATTTTTATTGCTAGTATCATGCTGTTTTGGTTACTATAGTTTTATAGTATATTGTGAAATCAGTTGTTGTGGTACCTCCAACTTTGTTGTTTTTGTTCAAGATTGTTTTAACTATATGGGACTTTTGTGGTTCAACAAAATTTTAATATATATATTTTTTGTATTTCTGTGAATAATGTCATTGTTTTTTTGATAGCCATTATATTGAATATGTAGATTACATTGGGTAATGTGGACATTTTGATATTAATTCTTGCAATCCATGAACATAGGATGTATTTCTATTTATTTGTGTACTCTTTAATTTCTTTCACTGATGTTTTGTAGTTTTCATTGTAGAGGTCTTTCAACTCCTTGGTTATTTTTATTCCTAGATATTTTATTTTGGGGGTAGCTATTGCAAATGAGATTAATTCTTGATTTCTTGTTCATCTATTCATTATTGGTGTAGAGAAAGACTATTGATTTTTGTGTGTTGATTTTGTATCCTGCCACTATACTGAATCCATCTATTAGTTCTATTAATTTTTTGGTGGAGTCTTAGGGTTTTCTATGTGTGGCATCATGTCTTCTGCAAGGAGGGAGAGTTTGACTTTCTCCTTTCTGATTTGGACATCCATTATTGCTTTCTCTTGCCTTATTGTGCTCTCTAGAAATTCTCGTACTATGTTGAATAGGAGTAGGGGAAGTGGCCCTCTTGTTTTATTCCAGATCCTAGAGGAAAAGCCTTCAACTTTTGTCCACTCAGTGTGATATTAGCTATGTGTTTGTCGTATATGGCTTTTATTGAATTGAGGTACATTCCTTCTATACCTGATTTATTGAGTGTTTTTATCATGAAAGGGTCTTGAATTTTATCAAATGCTTTTTCTTCATCTGTTGAAATTATCATTTTTTTTTCTTCATCTGTTGATGTGATGTATTATGTTTATTTATTTGTGTATGTTGGATCATCCTTACATCCCTGGAGTGAATCCCACCTGATCATGGTGAATGATGTTTCTAATGTATTGTTGCATTCAGTTAGTCAGTATTTTGTTGAAAATATTTACATCTGAATTCATTAGGGATATTGATGGGTAGTTATCTTTTTGTGTGTGTCTTTTTTCAGCTTTGGTATATGGGTAAATCTGGCCTCATAGAATGAATTTGGAAATATTCTCTGTCTTCAATTTTTTGGAGTTTGAGAAGAATTGGTATTAGTTCTTTAAATGTTTGTTAGTTTTTTGGCTGTGAAACCATCTGGTCCTGGGGTTTTTTTTGTTGGGAGCCTTTATTAGTGATTCAATCCCATTACTCCTTTTTGGTCTTTTTAGGTTTTCTAGTTGTTCATGACTCAACCTTGGTAACTTGTATGTGTCCAAGAATTTGTCCATTTCATCTACGTTTTCCAGTTTGTTTGCATATATTTGTTTGTAGTAGTCTATTATGATCCTTTGTATTTCTGTGAGATCGGTTGTAATAACACTTTTTTCACGTCTGATTTTATTTATTTGAGTCTTCTTTCCTTTTTTCTTTGTTATTCCAGCTAAAGATTTATCAATTTTATCTTCTTGTAAAACTAAATCTTTGTTTCATCAATTTTTTGTATTCCTTTTTTTCTATCTCTAGTTCATTTATTTCTGCTCTGGCCATTGCTATTTTTCTCCTTGTACTGATTCTGGGTTTTGTTTGTCCTTTTTTTATATAGTTCCTTGAGGTGTAACATTAGGTTGTTTATTTGAAGACTTTCTTCTTCTTCTTCTTCTTTTTTTTTTTTTGTATGCTGGTATTTATTCCTGTAAACTTTCCTCTTAGAACTGCTTTTCCTGTGTCCCACAGATTCTGTTATGTTGTGTTTTAATTCTCCTTTTTCTGCAGGAGAAAACAGCTTAAAAATTTCCTTTTTGATTTCTTCTTTGACCCATTCATTGTTTAAGAGCATGTTGCTTAATTTCCATGTATTTGCACAGTTCCTAATGTCCCTTTTGTTGTTGATTTCTAGTTTTATTCCATTGTAGTAGGACAAGATAGCTGATATGATTTTAATTTTTTAACAATTTGTTGAGACCTGTCTTGTGACCTAATATATGGCTTATTTTAGAGAACATTTCATGTGCTCTTAAGTGGAATATGTATCCTGCAGCTGTTGGATGTAATCTTGTGTAAATATCTGTTAGACTTAATTGGCCTAGAGTAGAGATTAATTATGATATTTCTTGGTTAATATTCTGTCTGGACGATGTGAGCTTTGATGAAAGTAAGATATTAAAGTCCCGATTATTATTGCCTTAGAGTCTATCTCTCCCAATAGATTTAATAGTAATTGCTTTATATATCCAGGTGCTCAAGTGTTGGGGTGGTGGTATATATTCAGAATTGTTTTATCCTCTTGTTGAATTGATCACTTTATCATTATATAATAAGTTTTCTTATCTTTTTTTTTTTACCTTTCCTTGGTTTGAAGTCTGTTTTATCTGACATGTTTAGCTATTACTACTCTTTTTTGGTTTCAATTTGCATGAAAGACCTTTTTCCATCCCATTACTTTCGGTCAATGTGTGTTTTTATAGGTGAAGTGAGTTTCTTGTAGGCAGTTTATTATTGGTTCTTGACTGAAAATTTGTTAAGTATGGGGAAAGATCACAGCATTCTGGTACAGGAGGCTCAGAGGTCACCAATCAAATTGAATTCAAAGAGAAGCACCCCTAGCACAACATAGTCAACTTTTTAAAAACCAAAGACTAAGAAAGAACACTGAAAGCAGCAAGAGAAAAGAAACACACGACATTCAACAAAGCCCCTGTATGTCTCTGAGCAGATTTCTCAGTGGAAACTCTACAGGCCTTTTTGTTACTTATGGGTCTTGTGGGATCACCATAGATAAAACCAGGCTGTGTGGAAATTCCAGCCTGGGACTTAGTCTTCCCTGCAAACTATGCCTCCTTTAGTTCTTTTGCCCTGATAGTATGTGGTGCCCTTGCCAATTGGAAGGCAGATCAGCTGCCTATGCTGTGCCCCAATTCTCCCCTAATAGGTCAGCCTCCCCCTGGCAACCCAAATGTTTCCCATAGGGCAGGCCCCACATGAGTCCCCAGCAAAGACTCATCGACCTTTGGGTGTTTCCTTCCTCTTGTTGGTTGTAGCCCCTCACTCCTATGCAGGTCCAGGGGACACTTGCTAGTGTCTTTGCTGGCCTGGGCGATGGGATGATTCATTTTGAGGCATCTTTTTCCTTTGAAAACTCCAAGTGCCTTCACATGAAGGGTGATGCTTTGCTCTGCCATCTGGTAGATATTCCATGTGCTAGCATCTGCTGCTCCTTTCCTTGTATCATGCGCCCCAGATGACTGGGACTTGGAATGGTTGGACTAGTCCCTCCTGCATCTTGCTGTGGCCTTTCACATCTTCAAGAGCTCTGCAAGTCTCTACTCCTCTTCCACCCAGCTCCAGTGATCTCAGGATGGCATTTTTTGCATTATGTTTGTAGGTTGATCAGCTGTGGGTGGTAGCAGTGCTGGGGATCGTCTATTCTGACATCTCGATGACATCACTCTTCAGAACTCAATTTTTCTTTGGAGCCAGACTTCACTATTTCTTCTTCCAGTTTGGTTTAGCTATGTTGGAAGGATACATCAGACATACTTGTCTCACCTTGGCTAACTGTGAACCCTTCTCTAAAACTGTGTGAATTGATGTGCATGGTACTGTGTATGAAAATGTGAGATTTTTACACACCCAATTTCAAGCCTTGTTATATTGGTTCTCACTTATTTCTTCTTAAAGGATCATAAATTATTTGAAAATATGTCCTACTATTTTACTATGCTAATAGTTACCTAATACTATTTTTCTCTAGCTTTGAGACAATGTATTCTGACTTGTTTTTTTGAAAATTGGACATGTGCAATGAAGTGTTACATATGAAAGCATAACATCCATTAAATTTATGGATAGGCAGCTATAATATCATATCATGTAATCTTTGTGTATTCCCAATATTTGATATACTGATATTATATCCTTTTCATGTTTTTACTTGCTATGAATACATAGCCCAAGACCTTCTCTTCAGTAATCTGCTATTTTATCTTTTATCTCTGCATTTGAACTCTAATGCCTGCTGGATCAAACACTTTCTTTCATCAATAAGATAAAAAGATTTTCTGTGTATTATTCTCAATTTTAAAAATAAACCAGTATATTCTGAAGATTAGAGGCAAAAAAAAGGCAGATATTGTAGAGATTCAATGAGTTCTGCATATTTATCAGGGGTGAATATTACATATGAGCTTGAATTGCATTACAAAATTTGCCCTTTGTCTTTAGAAAGGCAGAATTAGATATTAAAAAAAAATACAGTTTATCTACAAATTAGGACTGGTTGGTTTTAGATGTCTAAAACTTCAGTGATAATGTGGGAGTAAAAGAAATCCAAAATGACCTTTAGAAGTTATTTTTGATCTTGTATGACACTACCAAACCTTTACTTCTAGCTCTTCGTTTATGGCACAAGGTATGCAATCACAGTCTATGAAAATATCAACTTTTAAGTTTTCTTTGATTTTCATAATTACATGATAGCTAATTTCAATGAGTAATGTTTTGCTTTAAAAAAGTTAGTATACATTTCCAATGCCACAAAATCTAACATTACTAGAGATCAAATACCTTCTAATAAATAATTCTACTCATTTAACAAAAAATAGTTAAAACTTCTGGAACTTTTATCAGAAAAAGTAAAAGCTTCAGGGTGGGTACGAGAAGTGGGATTTTGTTTTGTTTTTGTTTCTAAAGATGAGGTTTCAGAAACAATAGTTTCCATCCTCTCTTCTTCCAGACAATAGGGAACATGTAAAAGTATCTGATTTAATGTCTTATAAAAATGTACTTTGTTTTGGAGGCTTACAATGTCCCATCCCTTCTTAAGTAGAGGATGTACTGTCTCTTCACTTAATGGTTCTACCCACTTTGCATTGTCTCA
>NW_007735203.1:27256-30967 GCF_000696425.1 Galeopterus variegatus | reverse complement strand
ACATTCTCACCATTATTTTAATTATATCTATTTTTTTTCTCTCCCTAAATCCCCTCTGTTTAATACGGATGTTTTAAGCACTGTCACTCAGCTTTCTCTCTTAAGACAAGGATTTGTTAAAAGTTAATGGGATCACTTTTGAGAATATTCTTTTCATAATGTAAAAAACAAATGAAAAGTATCATTAATGTTTTTTTCTCATAAATCTGCTTTAATATTATTCTTACCTATTTTCCAGTTGCCTGGTTGTACGCTTTTACTCTCATTTATTTGTTGAGCAGATATTTATTGATATTCTGCTGTGCTTCAGATACTCTTCTAGGTGCTGGGAATATGGAAGTGCACAACACAGTTAAAAAAATTCCTGTCCATCCTAATGATAAGGCTTAGAAAAGTAATCAAAGTAATAAGTTGAAGCATGCATATATCAAACGATGATAAGATGAGGAAAGAAAAATCAAATGGCAGTGGGGTTTAGGGAGTAGGTGATAGGGCAGTGAAAGTTCATTTTAATAAGAAGGTCAGAAAAGTACTCATTGGGAAGATGACTTTATATAAAAGTTCTGAAGGAAATAAGAATGGTAGTCATGTGAATATCTGGGGGTAAATTATAGCTGGCAAAGGACACAGCAAATGCAAATGTCCTGAAGCAATAGGGTACTTGGCACATTAGAAGAAAAGTAAGAAGGTCGCTGTGGCTACAGAGGAGTAAGGGAAGAGTAATGGGACATAAAGTGGGAGGTATAACAGAGGGGAGGGCACTGTGTAGGGGCTCGACGGGACTTTGGGTTTGATTCTGTGCAATTTGAAGGGAAGTTATGGGAGGTTTGAACAAGGTGCACTCTGCCTACTGTAAGATCAAGAAATCAAAAGGAGGAATCAGAAAGAGCAGTTCGGAAGCTATCACTATGGTCCAGGTGAGAAAAGGTGGTGTCACTGACCAAAGTGGCTTGTGATGTCAGTGAGAAAGGCAAATTCTCAGTGTGTTTTTAAGAAAGAGCTGGCAGTACGTCCTGATGGATTTGGTGTTGGTGAGAGAAAAAGAGAGGAGTCTGGAATATCTACAAGACTTTAGGACTGACAAGATGAATGAGCAGATGTGCCTGTTATTGACACGTGGGAGAAGCCCCATGTGTGAGATGATGCGTGTGTGAGATGATGGCAGTATGAATGTGTAAGGGGGTTGGAAGCATTTCTATTAATACATTTAAAAGAATTATTCCATATTAGAGTCTATAATCTGGACCACTATCTTTCTTCACCACATAAACATTTAGTTGTCAGGGTCTTTCAACTCTACGTTTATAGTCTTTCTGGGACCTATGTCTCTTCCCACTTCTCAGTGATTGACATTAGTCTTCAATTCTTTTTGCCTGAGTATTAAAACAACCTGTGAATCATCACCGTCACTCTATCCAGTGCTTCTTAAGCACTCAGTCAGATTAATACTTTTGAAATATAGCAGTAATTATGTCACTATCCACCAAAGATGATCAAAGACTTCCCTTCTTCCTCTCCTTCTCATACCCTACCCTGGAATTCAAGATATTTTAAAATCTTATTACAAACTTCTGTCTTGTGAATTCATTTGACATCCTTGATCATCACAAATTATTCTATAAATTAAATTGTCCCTTATGACTGGCATGACTGACTTCTTACCCTTCAACCCCTATTCATTTGACCCAACCCCTTTTCCTTAATGATGCAATTCTAATACCCTCTCCATGAAGGTATTCTCAACTCTCACTACAAATGGGGAGTAAACAGTCTCTACTTAAACTCTCATTTAATTTTTTTTTCTTATTAATTATTTATATCTATAAGTTTTCAATTGTACCCTTTCTCTAGAAAGATACTTCTGGGCTCAAAAGATAATTTCTCCAGGTAGGGGTGGACATTATTTGGGTCAAGGTGTACAAATTGCTGCATAGCACTGTAGCAAATACTGGCCCATAAGGCCAATTCAATCACACCATTGCAGTTGATGCTAGATTGGTTCTTGAAACATTGAATGCATCTGTCTTTTCATCTCTTTCTTCATTTGAGTTAAAGGAATTATATTGCTTATGATATCAACAGAAGGGTTATGTTTATAAGCATGAAGAATATTTTGATCTCATACAACTGTAGATGTTCCCACACAACAATAAACATCTTATCAGTGTTGTTATGGTTGTATGCTTTGAGATAAATTCTAATACCTCTTATGTACAAGTTTAACCTATTTTGGTGGCTTATTTTTCTTAGGTAATAGTCTTCATGACCACAGGTAAGCATAAACTTAAGTATGTGCCAGAAATTACCCATTATTACTAGAATTATTTTAATTGTCTATTCTTATCACTAAAGATTTAGTCTAAAAGAAGTAAAAAAAAAATTTAGAGATGGTGAAAAGATGAGGTATATTATTATAGTTGGAGCAATTGAAAGTAGAGGAAGATGAAAAGAGATTGTGTCAACTCTTAGGGTAAAAATAGCAAATGTTCTGCCATTGCAAATGTTATTAAAACCAAATTTAAAGTATATAACCCTTAAATAAGAACTTGAGTTAAATTTCCAAACTTGAAAATAATATGGTTCTAGGAATGATTGAGATTAACTTTGTTGGACAGAAATCAAATAATCATGTTTTGAAATAAACTCAAATAAGAATGCGATTTAAAGGGCTTGGATAAACAACAGGAAACTTCACCCACTGCAGGGTATAACTTGTAGGCAGAAGGGCTTGCCTGTGATCTTTCTCTAGGGGTAATCTTGATTTGCAGCATAACTGGAAACATTTCAGCCTGGACACTCTGCAGAATTTCTTTCAAACAGAGAACCCCTTCACTTTTTTAATTTTTATGGAAACAGTTTGAGAGTATTCTTAGAAAATGGTAAAAAAGCAGTATGCATTTGGGCACTAAATAGCCTGAACTTGGCTGTCAAATCTTTTAAAGTGTTACAAAGAATACCAGATGCAGGGGCCTTGAGACTTGGGAAGTTGGGCTCAGATAGAGCTCCTCCAGCTGGACGGAGGGGGAGCCCCCATTCTCAACTATCCCATTGTTATGAAAGTGCTCCCTGAGTCATTCTTGGACAATCCTGCTTATCTATTCACTAAGTTCTCCTGCTGAAATGTCACAGAGTCAAAATTAGTGCCTTTCATAATAATCAGGCTATAAGATGAATAGGAAAATCACCAGTGTCATGGAATTTTGAATTTACAACAGGACTTTAAAAAAAACTATATTATGATTTTATACGCCTAAAGAAGTGCAAAGCCTTATCAAAGGTCACTCAGTGAAGGTATCAGTGTCAGAATCACAGTGAGAAGTGACATCTTTTTGTATGTTTTCTTTACAATCTTCAATGAAGTAGTGGAGAGAAAGGAAAGAACGAAGGAAGGAGAAAATAACAGAAGTAAATCACCATATAAGTACACTATTTTGTTATGTATAAAAGGACAAAAAAACAGATTTAGGTTTTTATTCTGCCATGCCTGAATTGCCCAAGGAGTAAACAGATGTTAAAGAAATTACTTTTTATCACTGATAATTTCCTTATTCCCATTCTTAATTCTTAGTCTTAGCTCATACTTTTGTATCATTGGGTCAGAATTTCACAGAGTGTACTTTGTAGAGCCTGAGCTCTATGGTATGACAATAAAAAAAAAAAAGTGTTTCTGGGCCGGCCCGGTGGCGCACTGGAGAGTGTGCCGCTTGGGAG
>NW_007735203.1:24912-26378 GCF_000696425.1 Galeopterus variegatus | reverse complement strand
CCATTACTGGTCAGTATAAAAAAAAAAGACAAAAAGGAAAAAAAAAAAAAGTGTTTCTCATGAAACACATTGTGGAGAACTCTGAATAAAACTAAAATTTTTCTTATGAATTGATTTTCCAATTCTAATTCTATTATATATTAACAATCTTTAAAAAGTGTACCTTTGATTATTTAATTGTATCACCCGAGATAGTTCAGCAATAGGTCTCCACTGGAAAAATCTAGTAATTAATGTAAGCAACTGTTAAAAATGTATACTAATTTTTCTTTTATAGAGGTAATAAAATTCTACTATAGTAGAACAAAAATATTGATTTCTTTATGATAAAATACATATTTATCACTTTATTTGAAATTCCTTTTGATTTGGGGGTTGCTAAGATATAGTTGTGTCTATTTTTCATTAACTGAATTTCAGTTGCAAGTTTTCTCTCTAGTTAGGAGATCTGATACTAAACTTAGAGGATATTACCATACTAAAATATCCAGAATCCACTCTAGCTCAATGGCATGTACTATCTGAAATACATGTATATTTCTCAAATGTTATTATTTCTCTGAATATATTATGGTATATAAGCAGACTAAAAAATCAAGAATCACTCTGTTTCAACATTTTTATAGGTTGTTTTGTGGAATATTTAAGACAATATTTGTTAAATTTAATATCATTTATTTATTTTAATGTTATTGAGCCACACATCTAGTTTGATCAAACAGAAACTTTTATAAGTTGAAAATTTTAAAATGCAGGTATTGGACTGGACTAAAATTCAATATGACTTCAAAAGAAATAGATCAATAATGGTCTGTTATTTGTGTTCCTTTGTTCCTGCATTCACTGCGTTCACTGTCTGACTGAGTTGCATTTTTCAAGGCCCATTTTGTTTGCTGCTCCTCAATGCAGCCTGAGTCTATGCTTCTTTCTGACTATTAGCTACTTTTATGGTGTTGATGGTGGTAGGGGTGGATATTAAAGCAATTTATGCTCGTATCAATAGATGATTTAGAGGTTAGAAGAATAGTTAATATCCTTAATTTTTGATGGCTTCAAAATTTGTTTAATATGATCTCTCCTTACCAAAAATCTAAATACATTATGCATATTTATAGTTCTCTGAATTTAATTTGAGAGGTAACTATAGCTATACATCTGCAAATATATCAATCATACATATAACTGTGTGACCAATACACTTAATATTGTGTTTTTAATATGGGTTAGAATACATTAAACCATCCATTCTCTCAGATAGTCATTTACAGAGAGTAGTAGTTAACTTGATCATGCAAGTGTTTTTTGTTTTTCTTTTAAATAACATACATCTATGTTCAATTTCAAACCCAAATAACCTGTGAGTTTATCTTTAAAAATTATTTTGTATTGTCAAATGATTTGATTAAATCAGATTGCTCTTCTCTAATCATATATCTCTTGTTGCTACCACATTTCTTTCCAGCTGA
>NW_007735203.1:22805-24875 GCF_000696425.1 Galeopterus variegatus | reverse complement strand
CATTCTCTCAGATAGTCATTTACAGAGAGTAGTAGTTAACTTGATCATGCAAGTGTTTTTTTGTTTCTCTTTTAAATAACATACATCTATGTTCAATTTCAAACCCAAATAACCTGTGAGTTTATCTTTAAAAATTATTTTGTATTGTCAAATGATTTGATTCAATCAGATTGCTCTTCTCTAATCATATATCTCTTGTTGCTACCACATTTCTTTCCAGCTGAAGTTAAGTTTGGATTGGAGAGTTGAATAAGGTATCCAAGGTCAAATGTAAAGACTGTTGGAAATAGTATAATGTAGAAATGATAAGTGAGATTTTATAAATATATAAATGGTGATGAGTCATTAGAGTAGATGATCTCCTACACCAGGAATTCTCAAATATGTTTGCATATATGAGTGATTTAGAGTACTTTATAAAAATACAGATGTGATATAGTTAACTAATATATTTGGCCTTGAAGGGACCCATTCGTAACTATGATATAAATACATTCTAAGTGATTCTAATATGTAAAGTTGAGAACCAGTGACTTAGATGAAATTATAGATGGTAATTAAAATTATCACTGATAGTGTGATCCCTTAGGAAGAGTATCTAGATTAAATGTGGAAGGGCTTAGGAATGTGTTCGAGCATTTAAAATATGGCAGGAGGAGAATGATCAAGATCTTCAGACTAAGAAGAGGCTCCCGACAAGGTAGGAGAAAGTCCTTGAAAATGGCATGTAGCAGCCAACAGAGAAGGGTGTTTCACATTTCAGCAGTGCCAAACGCTGCTGAAAATCCCATTAAAATGAGCACCAACACAGACGTTATAAATGAAGTTGAGGTAAGGATATTGTTGGAAGCAGAAACCAGCTGTCGGAGGATGTAAAAAGTGATAAACAGCAAATGTGGACGACCATTGAGAAGGGTGGTTGTAAAAGGGAGGAAGGAGATAAAATCATTCATCTGTGGAACTGAAGTTGAGTCTTAAGAGAGGTGTTTTCTTCTCAAATGGAAAAAACAAGCGTATATAAATTCTGAAGTGAGTGATCATTGGATTGAAGATAAGAGTGGGAAGGTAAACAGTGTCCTGAGAAGATTCCTAAGAAAGTGGAGAGGGTGAGGGGAAGGGTGTGGTCCTGGGTGAAGGTGGAGGTAGAAAAATATTTGCTTCACTGTGATCATTTGTTTGTTGTCACTTTGGTGTTCCATTGACTGAACATCTGAAATATGATACATTGTGTGTAGACTGTGGAACAAGTAAAAAGAAAAATGAGACACTGTCTTATCCCTACCCTCAAGGGGGATATAATATACTAGAAAAGAAAGATATATGAACAAGTTATTGTGATACAGGAGAGGATGGCTGCACAAACAAATTGTGTCAAATACTAGTTCAATGGAGAAAAAAGTAGAATGAAGGCGTTCTTCAGAGAGAACAAAACTATAATCATTTTTGAATGTGTTTTCATTGCCAACATGAAAGTAAGAACTTTAAATACTTTATGAACATTCAGTTCTTTGAACAACATGAGTTAGGTATTATTATTAATCCCAAGTTATAGGTAAAGGAAGCTTGGCCTCAGAGGAAATAATTGTTAAAGAATGTACTTTTTAAAGGTAAAATCCTGATTCTCTTACAAATATAAAATAACACAAGCTGAAAATTGTAATTCACCCATTAATGAAGGATCTGGGAAGATGTTACAATTGGTTCAAGCACAAGTCAAAGTTTTAGAGACACAGAAACACACACATAAATAAGTAATGCTGAAATAAATTGATATGTAGATGCTAAGTTGCATTTTTAAATATTTTGTTTTGTTCTAACTAAATTGACTTTTGTGGTGGCAGATTGATCATCCTTTCATCACGTAGAATTTGTATGTCTTTGAACTATAAACAACACAGAACCTATGCCACACCTCTCCCTTCCCCCCACCCATAGAATCAAATAATTGGAAGACTGTGCTAGATAATGTCTTGTTTTCCTTTGAAGAGTCCCAGTAACACACACACACACACACACACACACACACACACACACATATTATATATATATATGTGTGTGTATATATATATA
>NW_007735203.1:21300-22093 GCF_000696425.1 Galeopterus variegatus | reverse complement strand
CTGTGCTAGATAATGTCTTGTTTTCCTTTGAAGAGTCCCAGTAACACACACACACACACACATATTATATATATATATGTGTGTGTATATATATATTTTTTTTCCTCCCACCCCTCCCAATAATATATTGACTCAGAAATTTGACACAATTTTTCCCCTATAAGCAAATGGCTCACCTTTCGGAGAGGATTTGAATCTGTCTCCTGAAAATTCAATATCACAAATGCACACTGATTTAAACTGATTCACTATCTTATACATTGAGTGGTGGTGGGTTTGGTCTCCCCTTTTAAATTAATGTCATATATTCAGAATGCAGCTAGTTGATTTTAAAATTATAATCTGCTAACCACAGAACTTTTGGCACTGGCAAAACAAATATGCCTGAATAAGGATTAATGCTACCATCTTTATAACATTAGCATGTTGCTGTAATGGCACTAATTGACCTACTTTTCATAAGTTCAGCTATATAATCATTTCCATAAAACTTACTATTATTAACTTTCAAGTGAACTAAGATATAGAGCACCAGGATTCTGGATATTGTAAAAGAAAAACAAATTCTTGCATCTGTATTATACATTTCCTATATTGTCTCTCATGCTTAAAAATGATTACAATAAAACATGCTTAGAACAGCAGTTGCCTACTATAGTGCTTGGAGAAAAAAATAGAAGACATTTCAAATGCATAAATGCAAACGGACTAAGGTAGTCTATTGCCATAATATTCACTGGAATTTGAGAAGAAGAATTTTTCTCTGGATATGATGCATACCAAAAAAACAGAG
>NW_007735203.1:17792-19426 GCF_000696425.1 Galeopterus variegatus | reverse complement strand
CTTTAAATTTTATATAACAACATATGAGAAATTTACATCTATTTTCAGAGATCTTGGGAAACTTCAATTTTAGTTTAGTTTACTCTCGTTTCTATTGTGGGCACCAATGATTATATCACTAATTTAAAATATTATGAATAATTGTTTTTAACGTATTCAGTCTACTCACATGGGCTTAAATGAAATCAGTGGTTTCTATTCAGTGGTGCAAGATGGAACATCATATCCTCAGATTCTTCTAGGTTTGCAGTAGGAAGGTGGGATACATCTTCCAACCATGCCCTTTTTTCCTGCATAAGGTGCTGTTCAGCTGTGGAAACTTTTGTGCATACTTGTGCTCAGGTAAAGCCTATAACCACGGAGACTTCCTTGTTAGCTGCAGCATTTCTCTGCTTGGGTAAAATAAATTTGGAATATAAATCCACTAAGTCTTTTTTTTTTTNTTTTTTTTTTTGTTCTTGCTAAAATGTTTCAGTTTTTAAAAAATTATAACAATTCAATACCTATCAATTTCATGAAAATTTACATTTAATTTTAAACCTCTTTAATGACAAAATACTAGGAATTAAAAAATCAGATAAGAACACTTCATCTACATTAGTTACATTTCTCCATTAAATATTTAGGGATGTTAACAACTATGTATCAAGCTCTATATTAGGCATTGTAAGTATAAAAATTAAGAACAAGGTTTTTATCTACAAGACATAAACAGTATTAAAATAAGCTTACAGTATTTTTTAAAAGTGTTCTGAAAGCATAGGCAAGGAACAATTATTATGCCCAGAGGGATATTGAAACAGTTTCTTGAAAAGGTCAAATATGAGGTAGAGCTTAAAGGATAAAGATTTAACTAGGAAGGAAAAAATGTTCCAGGTAAAAATATTTTTTTTAAATTAAATCTTATTTATATTTATTTTTGTGGGGTACAGTATGTTGTTTTAATATATGCATATCTTGCACAGTGATTCACTCAGGGTACATAGCATAGTTTTGTCCCCATTAGTTCAACCCTAGTCTTTCCCCCACCCCTCCCAGCCTCTGATAACCATTATTCTACTCTACTTTTTTTTTTTTTGGCACACAGATTAACATCCTTTTTGCGAAAAGACCTCTTAAAAATGAATTAGAAAAACCTAGGCAGAAATTTGATGAATGACATGAGCAGATAAGTCACATACACTCCCAAAACACTGAAGTTAATAAGTGCATTCTAAGATCTGATTGTGGGCAGGGCAGGGCAGGGCAGGGCAGGGCTTGCCTGACATCTGTCCCAGGATTCTGGGTGTCAGCTGGTTCTGTTGCTTGAATAGGCATGTGGTGGGGATGAGGCTAAGGCCCATGGCCCCCATCTCTTAGGACCCCAAGGTGGTGGGGCTGCCTCCATTGCTGGATTCTCAATCAACTAAGTCTTGAAAGATAAAAGTATGGAAAGAATAAGTTTTTGATGAATTGCGAAAACACAGAGATTTACTTTAGCCGTGTTAGGGAGATGGAAAGCAGATAGGAAATTGGTGTTGATTGATTACAGGTAAATCTTTGGGTCTTTATTAAGTCTTCGTTAATCAATTTGATCAAAACCAACTACTTTCATTGCTTTGCTTCCTCTAGATGCACAGGGGATCATAGCCATC
>NW_007735203.1:16356-17240 GCF_000696425.1 Galeopterus variegatus | reverse complement strand
CAAAACAAAACAAACAAAAACATGACCCAAAAGTTCAAAAGTTGGTGCAAGGATTGGAAGCTCAATTCAGATAACTGGTATCTGGAGGAGGAACAGGCTAAAATCACTGCACCTTCTGATGCCTGTTGGGGGGTTTATAATAGGGAAGAGGTAAGGGAAGTTGAGATAAGGGTTTTGTCCTGCAGGCAAAGGGGGAGGCTGATCAAAGGATCAGCAGAAGGTCTGAGTCAGATGTCATGGTCCCATAATGGACTGGGTGTCATGGAGTCTGCTGTTGGTTGACTGGTCAGCTTAAAACCCTTGATGTTATCTCAGGGCTGGAGTTGTTATATCCTAGGGAGAGCTCAAAGACAATGACCTTAGTCAAGCATCACTGGAACATAGAAATACCTGACTCATACCTCTAACTAAGGTGGATGCAATTTTCCTTTATGCAAGAAGGTGAGTTAATAAACAGCTAGGATGCTTTGCCTTTCTCTTGGAATTCCTTTGTAGTTGATTAGGAAAGGTGAAGAAAACAAGAAAACTTAGTTTCATTTCATAACTTGAGGTGTAAAACGTCTAAAGTAAGTCAACATAAGATCATGTAATGGGAGATAAACATAAGTAAATTTTTGAAAGGGATCCTTTTGGGACATGATTTCATTACCAGGCAGTTTCAGCCTCAGGGTTGGTCAGTTTCTCAATTCCTCTGCTAACCTCAAAGAATTGATAACTATCAGTTCCTCAACTTGGAATGACTATGACTCAATTGAAACTGGGGAGTTTTGAGCCCAGAAAGTCACTGGTTGTAATAACATTGTTTCTAGGGCTGGCCCGGTGACGCACTGCTACAGTACGCCGCTTGGGAGCACGGTGGCGCTCCCGCCGAGGGTTCGGATCCC
>NW_007735203.1:13736-15102 GCF_000696425.1 Galeopterus variegatus | reverse complement strand
GGCCAGTGGAGTTACCAATAAGTTGCCTGTAGCAGAGATGGTAGAAGAGAGGAAACAGGAGAATTCTGGGGTCCTGGGTGAGATAATGAATGACACTTGAGCTTGAATGAATATTCACATGAATGAAACTGTTTGAGAATGAGAGTGACTAGAAAACCTTAAAATGGCATTATATTACCTCCTGGCAAGCAGAAATAGGTCTCAAAAAAGAAAATTAGGTTTTGTTAAGGAAACAAGAGTTTTAGTTTTTACACTGTATTTCTGACTCCCCAGTTCATCCCTGTTACATTTATATACAGACACTTGTCTTTGGCTCACCTCAGCAATGTACTATGTAGTATTTTTTTGTGTGCGGAAATTCAGAATGATCTCATTCTTTGTCTTATTCTTAGAAAAAAACAGGGTCTATCTAAGTAACAGTGCATATAGGTAATGAAGACTAAAGAATTTTAAAGTCTGCCTGGTTCTTGATTTTATTTTATAAAAATATATCCTAAAGATTTACACATATATGTTTCTCCATCAATAATCCCTACCATAAGCACATTTAGATCTTTATGTTGGAGCAAAGGTAGAGATATACAATTGTTATATGTTATGGAACAACAACAGCAACAAAAAGGTGGAGAGAAGACAACGCTCGTATGGCACAATTTACAAGAGCAAAGTGGCATTGTCTTCGTAGTTTCCTGACATATTTAATGCAATGAGGCTTTGGAATCAGAATATAACAATTGAGCAAACAAAGACCAAAAGCCTAAGTCGCTCATGTCTTTATCAAGTTTAATTAAAATTTATAATCAAAATGTAAAATGAGAGAAGTTGATTAAGACACCGAACCAAGAAGAAGGTAGCGATCTACGTTCAGTGACTGTCTCCATAAATGATTAGTCTTCTGATTTTGCTCCTATGTAGGTTTTCTCCCCCCCAGTATTATATAAAGTTCCCATATTACAAAAATGGATGTGCAAATTTGTGGACCATTTTGAGAAAGTCATGTGTATAACAAAATTTGAGTGTACAACCTAAAAGATGTTGAGTAGTTACCTGTACCTCAAATTTTAATCCTGCCTTTTGTCTACCATATCAGAGTTCATTAAGGTATTTTGTTTTTTCACAAGTTAAGTTTTTAAAAATGCAATATGCCTAAAATAATCAATGTGTTAACTTTCATTTATTCAAAGTAGGAAAACATAAAAAATATAACAAATATAGATGAGTTCTAGAAGAGAAATAATGACTACACAGAGGTGTAGGGAGGGGCCAATGTGCATATTGAGTCTTAGAGTGTGGGCAGTGTCATGGTAAACATGGCTCTGAAATTGAATCAGCAAGGAATAGAGGGTAGAAATGTATTTGGTTTCTT
>NW_007735203.1:11515-12619 GCF_000696425.1 Galeopterus variegatus | reverse complement strand
TAGATGTAATTTTGTTTTATTTTTAAGTAGAATGCTGCAAAGGGCTAGAAATTGTCAGAATGTTTATTGAAACATTAGAGACTTGCAGCCATTTTCCTCATCCTTATGGGAGAATATTTTCATTTTTGAGTAACTATAGTGCTTATCAACTATAAAATTCAGAATATGCCACATGATCAGCCCAACTGTATAATATTTTATTATAAGTAAAATGTGTCATTGTCATTCAAGACTATCATTTCAATATAAGCATAAAAGCCTATATTGAACTTAATTTGTAAGCATTATTCAAAAATAATTTCAACTGAAATTAGGCTTGTGACTTGAGGCACACGCCTATCTTGATTATATTCTCTTGGGAATTGTGTACATAAAACAATGAAGATCATTTTGCACCAATAGATATTTTTGTACTAGTAAAAGTATAATATTTAATATTTAACTTCTGAAGGTATAATCTTTAAATTGTCTCTTTTTAAAAGCCTTGGAAATAATAACATTTCTTTTTAAGATGGAGAAACAACAAAAAAAAGAGATTTATCTTCTGATATAAAATTTTAAATAGAGATGACTTCATTTTGGCATAACCTCAATTGTACTTCCAAGTCAAAGAATATGAAATTGCTTTTAAATAAAAGCTTCTTTACACAGCTGTCAGTAAGAACTTAGGCTTCACCTAGAATTTATTCTGCTCTGACATTTGCTGAAATTTAAAAATATTCCTGGACATTTATTGTGTGATTACATGCTTCTCAGAAAAAAATGATGAAACTCTACAACCAAAAACAAAACAGCTAAATTGATTTAGAATAGTACATATCAGACAAAAATAGTAGGTTAGTAAGTCATGATCTTTTCTACTGTTAGTAGAAAATTATTTTTTTCTATGTAAACACTGGTTTCATTATCTTTTTATTAAATTCATGGCTTCCTTCTGATTCCTGATATTTTTGTCTATATAAAAACTTCATTCAGAAAAGAAAATGAGTCATCAAAATCTTGAATAGAAAAGAGTACACAAAATATTCAGCAATGGGGGCCGGCCCGGTGGCGCACTGGATAGTGCGCCGCTTGGGAAGCGCGGCGGTGCTCCCGTCCGAGGGT
>NW_007735203.1:8207-11176 GCF_000696425.1 Galeopterus variegatus | reverse complement strand
AAAATAGTAGGTTAGTAAGTCATGATCTTTTCTACTGTTAGTAGAAAATTATTTTTTTCTAGTAAACACTGGTTTCATTATCTTTTTATTAAATTCATGGCTTCCTTCTGATTCCTGATATTTTTGTCTATTTAAAAACTTCATTCATAAAAGAAAATGAGTCATCAAAATCTTGAATAGAAAAGAGTATACAAAATATTCAGCAATGGAAATATAGTACATCATAGTATTTGTTTAAATATTCTCTTCAAGGCAAAACACAAGTATACAACCCTGTGTACTTGCTAAAAAAAATCATGTGTAAATTAAACAATAAGTTAATTTAAAAATAAATGAAATGCCATCCATATTTCTTTTTTTTCCCCCTCTCTCTCTTTCTTTGCTGTCATATTTCTTTTCTGTCATCTCGTTTGTTCTTTTCTCTCTTCTCCAAGGTCAAAATGCATATCATTTTCAAGTTAAATGTAAGTGTCTAATTAGAACCTTATCTCATTACAAAGCCAAAGAATTTTCAATTAATCCAAGCTTAATAAACTTGACAGCTTCTATTCACAGCCAGAACTGCCTCAAATTACTGCTATGTTTTTCATTACATTTAAGTAATTGTGTGTATTCTGCAAAATAGTATTTCTGTTCTTAAGGAGATAACACTAGCCATCATTGAAATAATCTGTATACTATAATATTATGTTTATTTACAAACATAGTATCATATCAACTTAAATACAATGTGATAATAAGAGATCTCTATTATTTTCAGCTATTTCTCAACATTGTTTTCTCAGCTCTTATTGGTCACTTTCCACCTCTTTGATGTCATTTGTACAAACTTACAAATTTTCAATCAAATCACAGTTGAACAATATAGAATCTAATGGATTAAACAATTTTTGGAAGGAAAAAGGCCATCATTGCATATTGGAACTGCAGTAAATCTTGAAAGTATCTGCTCAGCCACTTCATTTTTATGAAGTCAAAATTGAATCCCTAGGGAGTTTGTGTCTTGTCAAAGTTCACACTCCTAGTTAGAAAAGTCAGAATTAATGCAGTCTTCCATTTACATTTTTGTTTTGTCATGCTTGCTTACATTTTATGTATTCATTTAGCAAGTATTCATTGAAACCTTAACATATGACAGGTACTATTCTTAGTTCTAGGAATAGAGTTATGAAAAAATAATTCTGCACTTAAGAAGGTTCCATTCTTGTCAGGAGCAGAGAGACAAACAGTAGACAGACCAAAAAATAAGATAATGTCTAAAGCCATACTTGACAAGCTCATACCTACACAGACACACTCACAAGAGGGAGCTCTGATACAGAGTTACCGGTTATTGAAGTAGCCTCTGTAAAGAATTGATAGTTACTTGAGACCTAAATTATGAAAAGATGTCAATCAAACACAGATCTAGAGAGTGAGTGTAAGAAGCACAGCAAACTAACTGCAAGTGCAAAGTCCACAGGGTGAAAATGAGGTTGGTGTGTTTGTATTAGAGAAACAAGTTATCAAGTGCTGTATAGTGAGTTGGACAGAGCTTGGTAAGAGGTAAAGTCAGAAAAGTAGTGAGGAGGAAGATCATGTTGTTTTCATAGGCTCAGTTAGAGGATTGGTTTTTATGGTACATGATTTAGCATAGAGGTTCAAGCCTCTAGGCACTCAATCAAAATACTATGTACAAAGAAACTATAAATTGGTGTGAATTTTTACTTATAGAAGACCATTGACTGGTTCCTGGAGAATGGATTTTAGGTGTGACAATGTTGGGTCAGAGAGACAATGAATAGGCTGTTGCAAATGATGATAGAAGTTTGAACTGGAAGCAATGGAGAAGGATATGGGTTTAAGATAGAGTTTGGAAATGCAGCCAGCAGAGAGCAGGAGAGTGTGAGAAAAACAAAAATTATGAGCTGCTCCTAGATTTTTGGCTTGAGATATTGGGTACATGGTGGTGTTTTTAATAGAGATGGGGGATATGCAAGTAAACTTTGTTACTTTTTTATTTGTTCCTGAATATGTTATAATAATTGTGTATATATGCACAACAATATGTTTTTTTCCTACAACAAATTAGTAAACATCGCTTTTATTCACAAACTGGCTATTATTGTAGGTAAATATTTTTCTGTGATTCATCTTTGTGAAAGGAATAAACACTATTTATGAAGAATAGCATTGTAAAATAGTGTTATTTTTTCAGTAAATTTCTCAACTTTTTTCTGTAGCTATATCTAGAAATCATTAGATGGTTCCTGACTGCTTTGTGTATATGTGTATTAGTTTGCAGAACTGAACTTAATATATTCAGAGAGGATGTGTTTTGATTAAAAAAAATTAATATAGACAAAAGTTAATGATGTGGCTTTCTAGATTTTTAAAACAAGGTTTAGCATATTTTTTTGTCCTAAATACTTAAGCTCTAAGGAAATGGGAACTATACAATTAATAATAATAATAACAACAATAATGGGGTACATGTCAGTAGTTCCTATAAAGCAAATTACCGCAGGTAATCTATCAATAACATGTAAACACATGGATACCCCAAAGCATTTTAACTCACTTTCATTTATAGTGGTGTTGTGTGCAAAGTATTTTGAAATTTCCTGAATCAGCTGTTCCACTTTTAAGTTGCATGTAGGATAAAGAAAAGAAATACATGGATGACTAAAATGCATATAGCGATAACAAAAATTAAAGATACTTGGAAATTCATAGCTATAATAGAAACTTTGTTGGAGTTTATATAATGTATCCCAATCATTATTATTATTATTTTTTTATGTGAAGAAATTAAGACTTAGAGAACCCAAGGCTATAGATGTTCTTGGTAGCAAAGCTAACATAGAAACTATGTTTCTAGAATTTCAGGTCAATAGAGTCCCACAATTATGGAAAACAAATAAAAGTATTAAATATAAAAAATGAATAGAAGTTCTATAAGTGACACTGATGGTTGTGTTATAAGGTAT
>NW_007735203.1:5515-8044 GCF_000696425.1 Galeopterus variegatus | reverse complement strand
TTAAATATAAAAAATGAATAGAAGTTCTATAAGTGACACTGATGGTTGTGTTATAAGGTATTCACAAATCCTAGAAATTTTACATAAAAGTTTATGTATATTTTTTTTAAGAAAATTCACATATTTCATTATATTCCCTAATACATTTATTATCCCAAGTAAGATTTATTATAAAGAAAAAAAAAAAGAGTGCCTGTAATGTTATATAACTTGTATTTTGGCAGCATACACATGGACAGCCTTTTATGAATATTTACTATTATCTAAGAAAATTTGAAAGATAATATACATAAGTGTGTGTATATATGAGTGGTATATATAATATTGGTATGCATAAACCTATATGTTATGCACACATTTATATATTTATACATACACACACAGGAGGGTACTTCAAAAAGTTCATGGAAAGTTTCATATTATATTTTAATTCCATTTTTCACTGTATTTTTTGAAGTACCCATATATTTGTATGTGTGTGTGTGTGTATATATACTATATATATGTATATGTATAAAGTACCCATATATATCACATGCGCACACATATATAAACAACTAAGGCACATTCTACATTCTAACCCTGTACACCGCCCTTTCTCCATCTCTAAGGAAGAGATACTTAGACAAGAGCCTTACTTACTGCTAAGAATATTTCTCAGAATCTTCTTTGGGGATGTTTGACACCATTTTTCCAAAGATCTGATTGTTAAACATGCTCTGTTTTATGTAATAAACAACTGCAGCACAAATCTAATCTTCAACAATTTTATGTTCAAGGTTTGTGGGTGCACTTTATTGACTTTTTTTTTTTTTTTTTTGGTCAATAGTGCAGAAGTGTAATATTGCCATGTGTTCAATAAACAGAAAGGTGGAATTGTCTCCTGGGTTTCAACAATGAGAATGAGATAGGGTAAGACTCTTTGAAAGAAATGTGACTGGTGAAAGAATTTTCTGTTTTTGTAAGGAGCAAGGAATTTTATGTCTGATGAATTTAGTAACTGCTCTAAAGCAATGAAGGGATGATAACTTGAATGTTGTAATTAATATAGGAATTAGAGAGCTATAAAGTTGCTGGGATGAATATTTGGTTGTCATTGGATAGAATTTACAGAGGAAGCTGCAGAACAGGAATTTACTGAGGGCATGAGAATCCAGAGACCAGCAGAAGGGCAAGGACAGATTGTCAGTAATTGGTCGGAATGAGGAAGAGCATTTGAGGAGCCTGAAAAGACGGAATGAATGGAAGAAAATGGACAGTGCATTCAAGTGTGTTGCAAGCCCAAGAAGTGTTTTAAGAAGTAATGAAATGTGTCAAGTACTAAAATTGACATAGGGTGAAGGAGAAAATGTCATTGGTATTGGCACAATTATAATAAGATCTAATATGCAATCAGCAGTTACCCCATTTAAGAGATGTATAGAGATTAACTTACCTCATTTTTACACCCTTTATGACAGATAAAGCATAATAAATGAAGTAAAAAAACCTGAGGCCACATGACCAGTAAATTGCAGAGGCAGGATTTGAATCAGACATCTGGCTGCCGAACCCTGGTCTGTTGTTCATCATTACTTTATAGTCTACTGTGGGTTGCTAGGCATTTTTCTTTCCAAAATAAAGAATAGAAATGCGATCTGGATTGCAAGCTAGTAATAATGGCAAGTGTGGCATGGAAACAAGTACGGTCTATGTGCTTAAGGAATTTAAAGATGAAATGACACAGAAATCTTTTATATTATTTAATGGAGTCTATGCTAAGGTAAGGTTGAGAGTTTGTTCCCTGGTTTGTTTTTAGAATACAAGACATCTAAACACAATTGGCAAAGAAGAGAGAAAAGCGAGTTGTACCTTGTAGAATGCCCACTATTTATAACATATTTTATTAAGCGTCACAGGCATTTCGTTACTCACTTCGTTGAAAAATTGGACACCTACCTCACTTTGTGAAGTAATTAAATGACATCACAATTCACATCCGAATTTCTTTGGCTTCAAAGCTTATATTCTTTTCGCTGTGACATATCTGAGGACACACAGAGAAAAAGCTGTTAGAGAGAATAAACTTGTTTATGTGTTTAATAAAAGGATGGAGAAGGAGTTTGAAATACTAGAATTCAATAAAATGAAAGAAACTTTTTTCCCCCTGAAACTGAAAGGAAAGACACCAAGAATATGAGGCTAGTAATATGCTGGAATGACAATGGGCATACTGCATATGAGGATGCAAGGATGCAAGTGAAATTAGTAGCAGTAATAAACACTGACCTCATATTTCATAACTATTGCTACCTAGCTATGATTTCTAAGTAAATGGGGAAATCTCAACGTGAGTTGAATACAATTATTATCAAGAAATGGTTCAGGGCATTTCTGCTGTGCTTGTCTGTCACATGTCACATATGTGGTGATACATTAATATGTTTACCTTTATTTTTTTACAAGTTGGGCAGCAGTAATATTGTCTTCAGTTATTGTCCAATAGGAAAACTTCATTTCCCCACATTTTGGTTTTGATTTTATATATAA
>NW_007735203.1:3136-4691 GCF_000696425.1 Galeopterus variegatus | reverse complement strand
CAGTTATTGTCCAATAGGAAAACTTCATTTCCCCACATTTTGGTTTTGATTTTATATATAAAGAGTATATATATATGTGTGTGTGTGTGTGTATATATATATATATATGTATATGTATATATATATACATATACATATATATACACATACACACATATATATATATATACATATACATATATATATATATAAACATATATATATATATTCCTTAAAACTGTTTTAATTTATAATCTTTTTTGTTATTGTTGTTAGTATCAATAACACCAATTTAATTTTTGGGTTCTTTGTACATGTCATTTTGGTTGACAGCACACTATGAGAACTATGTCATAGATGCTAGCCTATTTAGACAATGATATTCTGAACTAGGCTTGCCTAGTGTGAAGAGTCAGAAATAAAGGGAAAGAGGAAGGATATCTACTCAGTGCAATATCCTACATGCTCTTTTCTGTTTCTTCTATCAACACTTGAACAAGACAATTCCCTTTATAATTTGTACAATGAGGAACTTTAGTAAGTAAGGCAATCTCTGTCAGCACAACGTTTATCCTCTGAAGTTTTGCCTTGAGCAGTTACTTTGCGTGTGTGTGTGTGTGTGCGTGTGTGTGTGTGTGTGTGTGTTTACTTATGAAGGATTGTCATTCTATATCATTTAAGTTACCATTTCTGATTAAACCCAATTCTCACTCTAGTGTCAAATTAAATAAATACTCCAATTTCATCTATCAATATATAAAAATCAAAAGGGATGTATGTAGTCCTTGGTCACTGAAGTTCATATACAACACAATGCAGAAACATAGACAGAAAGCCATGTAATCGTCTATATCTGGGTACATTTGACCATAGATCTGTGTGGCCTAGATACAACATTGCTCCCCCTATTCAATGTAAAGTGGCTTTTCTGATGGTAGTGGCTCATCAGAACTTACTACCATTAGTGTCACTAAAGTTGGTATACAACCCCCACTGATAAAAAAAACTGGTTTTATTTATTTATTTTTTTAAATGAAGACAAAGCAAAGTGATTTAGGTCATTGTGTACCAAATTCTTAGACCTTTATGATTTACAAACTAGATGATAAAAATATAATGTTCTTGGCAACTTCTTTTCTTTCTAAATCTTGTTTACTCTATGTACTTTCATTGTCATTAGATTATATTTGGTGTTTTTAAAACTTAGTAAATCAATAATAACTTCAACTTCATGTTTTCATTTCCACACACTGTAATGCTTTAGAAATAGAACAGAAATTTTCATTTGTACTTTGTAACCACACCAACTTAACAGATTTAAATTCTGTAAACTGTTTGCTATGAAATATTGTTTGAAAAATAGTGAACACAAGCAGTACTCTTCAAAGAGGCAAATAAACAAGTTAGAGACTACATTTCTTTGTATACTGCTTTGGAAGAAAAAAAAAGGAGTCTTTTCATCGTAATGTGTAATTTTTATCTAAAAAACTCAATGTAGCTAAAGGCAATAAAAATAAGTGTTTTTACTT
Source organism: Galeopterus variegatus (assembly GCF_000696425.1). Lineage (NCBI taxonomy): Eukaryota > Metazoa > Chordata > Mammalia > Dermoptera > Cynocephalidae > Galeopterus > Galeopterus variegatus. The sequence goes on along the minus strand of NW_007735203.1, from coordinate 3,183 downwards.
CTAAATGAAATAAGTTTGAGTTTGCATTAATGTTCATATTTGTAAAA
>NW_007735203.1:0-1140 GCF_000696425.1 Galeopterus variegatus | reverse complement strand
TAGTATTCCATTGTGTATATTGACCACATTTTCCTTATTTGGTCATCCATCGATGGACATCTAGGTTGGGTCCATATCTTGGCTATTGTGAATAGAGCTACAATAAACATCAGACCTCTGTGATCCCATTTCCTGCACTTAGACCTTTTAAGCATGGCTCTACAAAATCCTCCATACCAGAAAATTTGAGAGACCACAGTTTAACTGTTTCCACAGTTAGAATTCTCTCAGTACAGACATCATATTTGATTTACTGAACTGCTTCTTGAAATTTAGTATTATTCAAGTCTCATACTAATGTATTATTGTGTTAAAGTGCATAGTCTCTAACATGTACAGGCATTGGGAGAGGTAATAACTGATATCAGCGGAGTATCAAAAGCCAAGAGTGGAAAAGAATGGTAGATTAGGGAAATATAACTAAAAAGATGACTCTGTGCCATAGGTGCCTTGCCTTTGGGATTTTACAGACCAAGCAATTTCTAAGGAACATTCTTGGCAATAATAATAATAGCAATAATGTTACCAATAATTACATTTTCTGGAGAAAGAATTGAAAATATGAAAAAAAAAAACCTGCCATTGATTATGACCATTATCTCATAGACAATAAACATATTAATACCAAAAAACTGTAGTTACAATCACAGATTGAGAGTTCTTTAAGTTGAAGCATGTTTTACACGTTTTTCTTTGCTTCTTGATCCCCATGAAACAGAGAAAGCTGAAGCCAGCATTAGCATTTGTCTGGACAGACTTTCAGGACCAAGGCTACGTGTAGTGGTCTCCAAAACTTCTGATTTGTCAGTATCATTTGAGAAAGAGATTTAACGTCTTCTCCAAAACGTGTATTTTGTAAAAATAAATTATACATATATATGTATATACAGCTATACTAACATTATACACATTATGTAGCATATACCAAAATAGAAATATTGAAATGGATTGAAATATAAGTTGAAGTTCTCATGTTTTTCTTCATACCAGTGAAAAATTTTAGCATCCCCTGCTGTGCCCAACCCAATTTGGAAAACCGTGTGTACAATTACTCTGGTCTCACTTTGTGAGGGGACCCGTATTGTGCTTCCCAGAGATGCTCATAAAAGCAGACACAGAGGAGCAGAAAGTCACCCCATC
>NW_007735202.1:115583-130504 GCF_000696425.1 Galeopterus variegatus | reverse complement strand
CTCGGGGGAGTCGTTGAAGGAAGCTGTCTGTGCGGCTCACTGTGAGGTGGGGTGGCTTCCCATGGGCAGGAGGGACGTTTCTCCCTTCTCTAAAAGCAGCCTCAGCCCCTCGTTGTCTCACGTCCCAGTTACCTGACGGACATTGACCGGATTGCCATGCCGTCCTTCGTGCCAACGCAGCAGGACGTGCTTCGTGTCCGCGTGCCCACCACTGGCATCATCGAGTACCCGTTTGACTTGGAAAACATCATCTTTCGGTAAGACTGGTTGCCCCACGTGGCCTGTGCAGTTGGTCTGCTAGGCTGGAAGCCCCAGCAGACTCTTCAGGGTGTTTACTGCTAAGCAGGGCTTATGCCTTATGCAGAATAGCCCTCTCTCGGGGGAGTCGTTGAAGGAAGCTGTCTGTGCGGCTCACTGTGAGGTGGGGTGGCTTCCCTTGGGCAGGAGGGACGTTTCTCCCTTCTCTAAAAGCAGCCTCAGCCCCTCGTTGTCTCACGTCCCAGTTACCTGACGGACATTGACCGGATCGCCATGCCGTCCTTCGTGCCAACACAGCAGGACGTGCTTCGTGTCCGCGTGCCCACCACTGGCATCATCGAGTACCCGTTTGACTTGGAAAACATCATCTTTCGGTAAGACTGGTTGCTCCACGTGGCCTGTGCAGTTGGTCTGCTAGGCTGGAAGCCCCAGCAGACTCTTCAGTGTGTTTACTGCTAAGCAGGGCTTATGCCTTATGCAGAATAGCCCTTGCCCTCTCAGCATGTTTAGAATTGTGTAAGTCCTACAGTGGGGAGGGACTCACCTTCCTATTACCCTTGGGGAGGAAGGAAACTGGAAACTAGAGTAATTCTTATGTGTAACACACACACACACACACACACACACACACACACACACTTCTGCAACCCACAAATATTGACTACTGGTGTCTTTTCCCTAAAGTGAATAATATTTCTCTTCCCCTCTATTTCCTCCTCCAAGATTTATCCTTAACAAAAGAAAACTAAGAATACAAAAATATATATTAAAATTACATTAAGATGATATACGAAGGTACTTCAAAATTTCATTAAAAAATTAAAAGATAATACATATCTTTCCATGAGCTTTTTGAAGTAGCCTTATGATAAACTACTTACAGCTGTGTAAAAATGGACTACTTTCCACTCGCAAATACGTGAAAATACTTTTAGGATGACTGAAGTAGGTCTTTGCTGCATTTAAATATAATAAGAGGGCTGGCTGGTTAGCTCAGTTGGTTGGAGTGCAGCCTTCTAACTGCAAGGACATGGGTTCGGATCCCAGTACCAGCTCACCCACACACACACAAAATACACGGTAAGAAAAATGAATAATAATGCAGTTTATACACGTCATGGCAAATTTCAAAGCACTTTTATATCCATTATTTCCCTTGTTCCTCCTAACAATTGTTATTACACATGCTTTTCTAGCTGAGACAACACAAGGACAGTCCTCCCACATCCAGGTTCTGTCTTATCCCCAGTTATATCTCGGTGCATCTCCAGATTTGTCCTGTCTTATCCCCATCCTTTGGAGCGTGGAGAAGGACTAAAGGTTAAGTTGATCACCAAGGTCCAGTGATTTAATCAACTACGACTCTGTAGTGCAGCTTCCATAAAAACCCGGCAGGACTGGGTTCAGACAGCTTCCAGATAGCTGAACACGTGGAGGTTCCTGGAGGGTGGTGCGTCCGGGGGCAGGGGGTGCATGGAAGCTCCAGGCCTCTTCCCAGTTACCTTGACCTGCGCATCTCTTCACCCATATCCTTTGTAATATCCTTTGTAATAAACCAGTAAATGTGTTTCCCTGAGTTCTGTGAGCCGCTCTAACAAATTCTAGTCACTCTAGAACCCAAGAGTGTGGGAACCAAAATTTATAGCCATTCGGTCAGAAGCACAGATCACAACCTGGGACTTTTCATTGCCATTGGAACTGGGGGGCAGTCTTTTGGGATTGAATTGAATTGGAGGACACCCAGCTGGTGTCTGGCGCAGAATCGGTTGATTGCTTGGTATGTGGGAACATATCCCCCACATCTGATCACAGAAGTCTTCTGTGTTGGTTGATGAGTGAGAGAATAGGAAAAGCACATTGGTTTGTTTTTTTCCCTATATCCTCAGAAGCTCCATTCTCCCCCACATCTGATCACAGAAGTCTTCTGTGTTGGTTGATGAGTGAGAGAATAGGAAAAGCAGATTGGTTTGTTTTTTTCCCTATATCCTCAGAAGCTCCATTCTCTGCTGTGAGGTGAGACAACCAGCCATGAACATGTCATTGCAGGAGTGGCTGCACCTCCCGGACATGGTTCAAGGGCAGGGTTGGATTTTTGGTTTTCTTTCCAGTGCCTTTCTGGACAACAGTCATGGGGGGCTGGTCTGTGGATCACCTAACCATGCTGGTCCATTATCATCAGGGATTGCTATGACTTGTGGCTGTACCTGGCCCACAGATGTATACTCTTTGGCTCACTCAGTGTTATAAAAAATGCTTAACCATTAGGATGTTTCACTTAAAAATCTGATGTTTAGTTTTTCTTGAAAAGTCAGAGGGTCTGGTTACAGTGAGCCTGCGTTTTGTGCAGCAGTGGCTCGCTCTCCCTTCGGACAGGGCCCTAGCTCGTGGGCAGTGTGTGTGTTTCTACTTTGAGAGACCCACTTGACTTCTTTCGATAAACCGCCTGACCCCTGGGGCATTTGTGCTTGTGATTCCTGGGCTGTGAGTCCCTGAAATCTTTCCCAAAGACACAGATAAAGGCTTTGGATTTCCATACTCTACTTGCAGGTCTTTATAAGGAAGAAGGGGTGGCATCCAAATAACACAGAGAGGATTTGTGGATAAAGTGGAGGAGCCGTGAAATAAGAATGGGCCCAAGGCTGGAGGACAGCTGGGGGGACCTGGAAGACAGCTTGCCTTTCTGTCCCTTTTGTGTCTGGTGTCCTGGGACTCTGGTGGTTGGAACAAGTGGATGTTTGTGTTTTCTGCCTGGACTATTGCCAGTGTCCCCAAGCAGGCTCCACCTGGATTGCCTCTGCCCCTGTCTTCAGAAACTTCATTTACGTTCTGTGCCTCCTCTGCTAGGAAACATCCAGCGCTCCCTCACTGCCTAAAGCAAGCAGTGCTCAGACACTTTAAACTTAGGACCCCAAAGAGCACCAGTATCCACGGTATAATGATTCATGTCCTTTTCCCCAAAGAGTCAAGTACTGCAACCTCTGAGTGAGCTGTGCTTCTATTGAACAGGATGGTGGATGTTGGTGGCCAGCGATCTGAAAGACGGAAGTGGATTCACTGCTTTGAGAGTGTCACCTCCATTATTTTCTTGGTTGCTCTGAGCGAATATGACCAGGTCCTGGCAGAGTGTGACAATGAGGTATGCTGGGTGGGGGAGTTTAGGTAGCTGTGAAAGACAGAGACCTATTTCTGCACTTTCCAGGAAGCCGTACAGGTCAGGCAACAGACCCTCTTCTTTAGGTTAGTCTTGCTCCTCAAAGCATAGTCTGTGGACTAGCAGTGTGGGCATCACCTGAGTGCTTGTTAGAAATGCAAACCTGCTGACTCAATCCAGACTGACTAAATCAGAATCTGCATTTTTAGCAAGGTAATTTGAATACATATGAAAGGCCGAGAATCACTGGCCTGGAACCTTAGTTCTCAAACTTAGAGGCACACTGGAATTCCCTGGGGAACTTAAAGAAAAACTTGGTGCCTGAGTCCAATCCCAAAAATTGGTGGTGGGTGTGGCCTAAGTGTGGGGATGTTTAAAAAGCTCCCCAGGTGAATCTAATGTGCTGCTAAAGTTGGAAACTGCTCAAAAGCGAGCTTCTCAGCCTTCGTGGCATACTGAGATCCACTGGGAAGCTTTTTAAAAATACCATCTTTTGGACCCCACACCAGGGACTTGTGTTTATTGGGTTTAGATTGGAGGTTTCTTTTCCAAGCCCCCCAGAGATTCAAATGCATAGCCAAAGTTGAGCAACACCACTTCTGATAAACTATCTGAGCACCCCTGGTGCTCCCACATCAGGTCCCTTGCCGCGTTGGCATGGGCAGTGGGGCCCGATGTGTGGAGCCATGCTGGGGCTGCCTGGGATTGCATCTGCCCTTCACTCCCCTTGGGAGGGACAAGCACAGGGCAGCTCAGTATCCCCTGCAGAGCTGCCATAGCACTGGCTGGGGCCAACTCCACAAACTGGATCTGCCCAAAAGTGAAGAGGACCATCACAGTCACTTCTTTGTGACACTGGGTATTTTCTGTGGGATACTAATGTCCTCCCCATCATCTTTACCCCTGAACTTGCACAAGACCTCTTGACCTCTTTAAAGATTATGAACAAATTGTATCCTGTATTTCTTGAGAGCAGACTTTTTCCTCTGAGGAGCACAGCTACATTAGCTAACTAGTGCAGGATTAACCCATTTACTTGTGTCCTTGTGCAAAGAGCTGAAATGTTGGCTACCGCCCAGCTCTGCCAAGCTGGGGGGAAATTTTTTTTTTTTCTTTTCCTTTTTGTCTTTTTTCGTGACTGGCAATGGATCGCAACCCTCAGTGTTGCACCCGTACCGGACCGGGACCGGCAACGGGATTGCAACCCTCGGTGTTGTGCCCGCACCTCGCTCAGCCAGTGAGCAGGAACCGGTCTGTATGTGGGATCCGAACCCTCGGCGGGAGCGCCACCGCGCTCCCAAGCGGCGCGCTGTAGCAGTGCGCCACCGGGCCGGCCCAAGGGAAATTTTTTTTAAAAAGGCAAAGACATTGAGTTATCAATATAAAAAATTAGCTCCAAATTTGTCTCAGGCAGGAAACTCAAAAGATTAGTCAAGTGCACAGGGGACCAATGTGCTTAGGAATTAAACATTTTCTCCTCTCTAAAAAATCACAAGGCATTTGGAGAAAAGTAGTTGCCACTTGTGTCTTCCCTCCTGATTGTATATATGCATTGTATTCACTCACTATGCTGTACAGGTTTTTTTCATATATTGTTATTTCCTTGGGGATCATTATTTATAAGATCATAATACATTTTAAAGCAGCTTTAAAAACAGGTGAGGGGTTACCTTTCTGGTAATACAGACCAGATCTTAATCCCCCAAACTGTATCGAGTTTGGAGGATGAGCCCAGGTTTCTGGGGAAGTAGACATTTACTGCGTGTCCCTCTGGAGCACGTGTGCTCAGCTTTGACGATTTGCAGTCTGACTTTTTCCCTCCCTTGGTTTTTTCCGCTTAGAAATACGAGGGTACTTTTAAAAGTTCATGGAAAGATAAATGTTATCTTTTAATTCTATTTTTCCACAAACTTTCTGAAGTACCCTTATACTTCTGAGAGAGCAGAATGCTATCTAGAACAATTATAGTCACCAGATAAGGTTTGTATGTGCCCTGTGTGCTCTCCATCAACTAGAAGCATTTAATATTTTCTTGCCAATGTCTAAAGTTTAGAAATTATGACTGTCCTTTCACCTAATCTTCACCAGATCCCACTATTATACAGGCTTGGGAGAGTTATTCAGATTTTCTGAACAATAGTATGTCTTCTTGTCCATCAAACGGGGATGGCACCGCAGGAGCTCTGTAGCATTACTCCCTCCTGGGCTAGGTCTAGCATTCCCAGGGCGGTGGCCCAGCTGCAAGAGCCTTCCTTCCTTCCTCTATGTTGCAGTCTGGAAGCCCATACCCAATTGGAGTGGAACTTCCCCCCTTGGTAATTCCAACAGTTACATGACACAGAAAAATTTTGTCAAAGGTGGGCATGAACCTTCCTTCTCCAAGTCGCATGGAAGCCTCTCTCAATTGCTTACACGTTTATTTGGGCTAGGGAAGAGTAGGGGTGCTCCAGGAGAGGAGATCCAGAAGCAGGAATCAGTAAGAGGGTGGGGGAGGGACAGATACAGGCAGGAGGCCTGGTCCTCACGGCCCATGCTCACCAGAGCCGGCAGGAACAGTGACCCAGAGACTGCAGCAGGGTCAGAGGAGGACTGGCAGATGGAGTGTGCACCAGCTTGTTGTTTCCAAAGCAGTGCTTTTCTTCTTGGTTTATTCTGAGTCCCTTGTTTCACTTAGAACCGCATGGAAGAGAGCAAAGCCTTATTTAAAACCATCATCACCTACCCCTGGTTTCTGAACTCATCTGTGATTTTGTTCCTAAACAAGAAGGATCTCTTGGAAGAGAAAATCATGTACTCTCATCTAATAAGCTATTTCCCAGAGTACACAGGTAAGGACGTGCTCACCTTGGGACCATGTTTTTCTCTGTTGATCTTGTCGACCTCCCACCCCGGGGGGGCATCAGCCCAGAGGCTGGCAGGACCTGTGGGAACAGCCTCTCTCTCCATTCCCCTCTCCTGAACAGAAGTTCCAGTGGCACCATTGTGTATTTTTTTTTTTTTGTCTTACAGAGGGGAGCCAGTTAATTTATAGATTACACCTGGAGACCTTTAGGATTATTTCAGGTGACTTTTTAAAAATAATGATGTTAATGAGTTTGAAGCTTTTTATTAAATCTAATAGACATTTCTGAGTGTTTTCTCTCCTCATGCTTAATTAAATATGACTCCTTTAACATGCCACCAAAGATTTTTTAAAACAGTTAGTTCTTTTTGTGTTAACTTTCTACGCCAAATCAATGAATGTACCAGTATATCTAATTAAGTTTTGCCAAAATTTGATCACCATGAAGTCAAAGTTGACATATGGCAAATAGGCTCTAGATAGCATATAGGTTGTATTGGCAAAAAGTGTGTATGTGTGTGTGTGTAGATATACATGGGCCAAAGTAGACGTATGATAAATAGGCTATTGATAGTATATGTCATATTGGTGAAAAATGTGTTTGTGTGTGTATATTCCAACGTATATGACCAGGTCTTGTAAACTTACAAAATGCCTAAAAGCCCAAATTGTTTAACTAATGCTATGTAACCCCTGCCAAAGTTCTGATGGCCACCACAGATTTGCTGTGTTTGAACTTTGTATGTATCCTGTGCCTTTCTCAGGAGGCTAAGAATAATACCATTCTGTTAGCACTGGATTATGTTGTGTTTCTTAGAGCTCATGGTTGATTGATGGTTTTGCTCCTAAAGAGAAAAATGCTGTGGCTTTAATAATAACTCAGAAACTTTCCTACGTTTCCTCCTTTTGAGACAAGTCTGTATTCACTATGTTATGCTGGAGCTCCTTTAGTAGCTGGCTCAGTAAAGCAGAAGCAGAATCCTTTGGGGAGTACAATGTGCTTCAAACTAAAGGCCCAAGATGGTTTTGGTTCTGGCTTTTTATTTGCAGGTGCACACACACAAGCACAACACTTTAGGGATTTAAGGTGTGACAGGTCTATCACAAATCAGTCACCTACCAAGTGTACCTGGATTGGTTACATATGTTATAGAAGAACATGTCAGCATTCCTATAGCTTCCCTAAGTCCTCCTTTCAGCCAGTTATTGGACTCTCAGGTCTACTCATTCAATCCCAGATATGAAGCTATTAAAGAAAAGCATGAACGCTGGAAAAGACTGAAATTACGCTTACATGTAGCAATTATACCATACCAACATTAAGCTTTAAAAACTAATCCTCACTAAAAAGATGAATGCCAGCCATCAGAAAAAATAAAAAATAAAAAGAGAGAGAGAGAGAGAGAAAGATGAATGCAATAGCAACAGTTTTTTTTTTTGTGGAACTTGACAAACTAATATTAAAATTTATCTGGAACAGGTTTAGGAATAGCCTAGACAATTTTGTACAAGAAAACAAAGAGATGGGGACTAGCTCTTCAGGATATCCAGAAACATAAACAAAAAGCAAGACAAAACCCCAATGGGCTAAAGGTTATAAACTAGCTCACATCAGCCAATTAATATATAAAAAGGGCCCAACAGAATTAGTAATCAGGGAAATTAAACAATGTGGAACTTTGTTTTTCATTTCAAGCACTTTCTAGCATTGAATTATTATTAATTTATTTTTGGCTGACTCTTCAAGTGTGTAAGAAAATGATGGCTTTCAATCACTCTAGTTGCAGGACGGCGGTCATATAAATCATTTAAAGGGTGATAATATTTTCTTAAGTCATGGAAAGGCTAAACTCTCCATGTTAGAGGTAAATTAATTATCACTGCCAATATTGATTTCCTAGATAGAAAATTCTCCTCTAGTCTTTCTTTCATAATATACTCATTATGTATTGAGGAAACGAGCCATTTGAAGTTTTCTGAGCTTGAGAGATACAGTGTTGGTTAAGAAGTACTACCACTCAGCCCTTTTAGTCAGCAGTGATCATGCTGGGCTGGAATGCTGTCTGCTTTGACTGAAACATCAGAACTTGGGACAATCTGTTAGTTATCCACATTTATTTAGGCCCCAAAGAGGGTAGAATTTAGATAGGCAAGAGGTTATTGATGATGTTTCTAGTTCTGTCCAATAACTAAAAACAGAAGCAGACTGAAGATCAAAAATCTTTATTTGATTCAATTTATTTGAAAAAAGTATATACATGGTCAAACTCAGCAATCCAAATCTACTGATACCAAGAAATGTGTTTAGAAGAAAGTCATTAATGAGCATGGCCAACCAATATTTAGAAAAACAAAACAAAAACTATGGTCAGTTTCAAGGGGAAGAACTTCACTGTAAACATTTGTGTTTACAAATTATCTTATCAGAATATACAAACCAAGGCAGAGATTGTGTAACAGGCAACTGGGCTGAGCCCACATAAAAGAGGGATAAGGAACAGAAAGGTGAAGGAAATACAGCAGTGAAGTAGAAATGGATTATTTAAAAAAACTCATTATCATAACCAATGATCATATTTTCACACCAAAAAATAAGCATTCCAAATAAGCACAGACTATTTGGTCAATACAAATTTAGCAAAAGAAAGTATTTTTAAAGTGCACTGTTCCTGAAAAATTCATTTTTACATGTAATACACAGTCCCATACAGAGATAATAATTATTATAAATCTATAACAGTCTGTTTGACCTTGTAACAAGTACCAGACACAATTTCTAATAGTTTGTGAATATGGGTATAAAATCATTGATACTGAGACTATTTTGTTGTAATCTACGCTACATTTTTACTTGAATGTTTTTCAGCCCAAGAACTGGGAACTTTGGAGTAAACTAAACACTGGAGGTATGATGGCATTACAAGAAATGTTGGGGTTTTACAACATGTTCTACTTTAACTTCTGATTATTAGACATTTTATTATACCAATCTCACAGGGTTTCTCACTACGAGGACTTCATTAAAAGAAACACATTATTAAGATATCAGCACAATTAATAAATGATGTTCAGTGACAGACACAGGGATTTTCTATCATAGCAATTTGATATCTGTCATAGTAGACGTTAAACTATAATACAAATTAATTTATATAAAGTAATAAAAGCTTCAAAAAAGTCATATCAACCTGTAAAATGTGAAGTTACATTTCTTGTGTAGCTCTTTGGTTAACGAAATGTTATTTTTTTGAAAATGCTATAATGTTTTTAAAAAGTAGAATTAATCCACAATTCTAAAGTAAATTTTTTTTAATGATATGGAACAATTTATCTTACAAAAGAAAAAATAAAGTAGAAAAGATTTGTTTAAAGTAACATGAATGAGGTTTGTAATAGACAGGATCTAGCATCTTCTCAATGTGCTGGCCTTATATTCAGGATAGCCCTGAAACAAATACTACTTTTACACTAATTGTGGCAGAAAGAATAGAAGAGTGGGAAAAAAAGTTGCACTAATAGCCATATTTGCCAACAACTGAAAATACAGATCACAAGAATCATAAAATTTTAATTGACTAATACTAGATTGATTAGGGTAGCATTACAAATAAAAATCAAAAGCATATTTCAAAAGACTAGGCAGGAGGATGAAAAGGGTCCCTTTTGGAGTAAAGGAATTATAAGTGATATTGAATAGCACCAAAGAAAATCAGGTTGACTAAGTTCTGTATTGAGTCCTGCATAAGGAATGCAAGTTAACTGCATTTCCTACTACTTGGATCTTAAAGAAATGAGGAAATACATATTTTTAGTTAAAATGCATTGACAATTGTATAGCACCCCCAGAGAATTATTATTTTGGCTCTAAAAGAATGTGCCCTATTTATTAGCTCCTCATTTTAAAAGGCCTTTGCCACTTGTGTAGTGAATCAGCTAGAAGGTAGGTGGAACAAACAACTTACTCAAACGAAAACTTTTGTCCCCTGTTCTAGTAAAATGCTTACTGTTAAGGAGGTTGAAATACATCTAGTTAAAATGATAGCCTGTGGACTTTTTTGGGTGATGTTTGTGGATCTAATTTTTCTATGCTTTTTCTGGTCCCATTGAGTCACATGAGGGTATCTGATACACACACCAGGAAAGAAAAACATTTTATAAAGCCAAACTAGAGCCATCCTATCTTTTCGCTCTAATGTAAAGGACGGTGTTCATAATCTGAAGACTTCCTGAGTTGTGGGTCTGCTGCTCCTTATCTAAGGTCAGGTTCCACATAACCAAATTGTTCCAGCAATCACTGGATGGCCCATTCCTCCTATAGCAGTCTTTCAGGTATTTTTTTTTTTTTTAAACTGCAATTCACAATAGGAAATTCTTTATATAGTAACCTAGCACATAACACAGTATATAGAGTATTTAACTAAGACAATATTTCAGTAAATAATACTTAACCTAGTTACACTCTATTGCTCCTCTATTTTCTTTTCTATTCCACTTTTAAAATAAGCTGGTTTTGAGATGTTAAATTGATTTCATGACCCACTACTGTGTTAAGACCTACAGTTTAAAAAACAATGTCCTAGGGGATTCTGGTTGATCCTGAGAAAAGGTAAAAAGCAATGGCCCTGGAACCAAACAGATTACTCTGAATTGTGCTGACTGAGCCATGAAGACACCCAGTGCCAGATAGCTACTTCCACCTTCAATGCATTTGGCACACACCTTTGGCTCCTACAGGCAAACAAATCCAATTTTCCCCCCCCAATCTTTTTAATACAGGAGCCTATGCAAAGGGTCATTTGGCATAGCCTGAAGGGTCTGGCAATGGATGACTGAATAACTAAGGGGCAGAAAATTCAGCACTGACAGAGTCCTTTTTAATTTTTTTTACCAGACAGGAATAAGATACCACTTTAAGAAATGTTTCTAACAGATGAGCTAGGTGCATAGATATTCACTGGGGTAATACTACTGCTTCCACTCACTGTCAGAAAAAAAAGGAGAGAGATATTTACGATATTAAGGAAAATTTCTTAGTTATTTGTAGGCCACAGGATAGTTACCTCCAAATGGATTAGGATTATGGAGGACAGAAGGTAGGGAAGGACTGTCTATAGGTAGTAATGAGTACTTAGGCACCAGAAAACAACTCAGCTGTCCTAAACTGACCGTGGGAAAAATCCCAAGGTCTTGCTAACTAGAGAAGCAGCAAATATATACACTCCAAGAGGGAAGCCACTGGAGAAGTGCACATGCCCTTTGGGTCAGAGGGTATTCTGTAAATGTGAAGAAATCACAGGTTTCTTTTTGCACCAGAAATCAAGTTGCTATTTCTAATGATCTTGGTTTTCTGGAGAGTTGGCAGAGAACAGACACTCTGCCTTGGTCTTCACATAATTATCATGGACCAGAAAACAGTATGTGCTGTGCCAGAATGAAGGGCCTGGGATATAGCCAGCAAACAACACAGAGAGAAAGGATATAAGAGTCAGCAGCAAATTCCATAGCAACCACCAAACAACTAAAACAGGCTTACAGGTCTCAAGCAGAGAGCCATTAAATGTAGTTAAATGTAACTCAGGGCTGACTTTTCAAATACAATAAGATTCTGGACTCTAACAATCATGAAAAAAGGATTATAGAATTGCACATTAACTATAAATTAATATGCTACACTAAAAATACTAACTCATTATCTAGTGATCTATTGATGTACTTAGGGTTTTTTTCTGTTTAGATGAAGACAATCTCCTAAAACAAATGATAAACTACAGCTCTTGAAATTGTGCATCCCTTTACAGATGGGTAGATGTGATTGGTAGATAACTGGTAGAGAAAGCATAAGAAGAGAGATTTCTAGGTTCTTATTGGTAAGGGAACAGGAAAGATAGAAACATTGGTTTTCAATATGCGCTATTTACAAAACCCATTCCTGCTGGCCACTAGAGAATACCAGAATTTCTATGCTTATTATTTTAGGCTTTCCTGCTTCATCATGGGATACCAAGGGAGTTATGGGTCTATAATTTTTCTGAGAATGCTGATATCGTGAAACTGGAGTCGGTAATGAGGTATTTGACTAATGGCATTGAATGGAACTCCCGTAAAGCAGCATTTCAGATGAGAACTATCTGATGCAAGGTTTCTGACTACCTCTACTTTTAGGTCCAATTCTGACATATGCAAAATTGGAGGAGCTCAGCAACAGAGAAAACATGTAATCAGATGAGAACTATCTGATGCAAGGTTTCTGACTACCTCTACTTTTAGGTCCAATTCTGACGTATGCAAAATTGGAGGAGCTCAGCAACAGAGAAAACATGTACACTATTCTGAACAAAGGTCATCATGGGGACATATACTATCATATGGTTTGAAATTTGTCATCTTTTCATTCACTTTATTTTCAGCAAAGAAGAAAGCATTCTGGGGGAAACTTCTGACAATAAACAATGTATTTTCATAATCAGAGGGAAATCAATAGTATTTAGTAGAGGGATTTGGTCAGCAAGAAATACAATTACAGTCTGGCATGCTGTTTATTTTAGCTTTTACAACAAAGCAAGGGTTTGAGGAGCCTGAGAATTTCACAACCACTGACTATACAGTCTTCAGTTCCAAAAACAGTTTATAATAAATTGGCAGCACACACAACATGCATCAAATACTTCATATTACTCAAAAACTAAATAAGACAATGCATCACCCTCTTCACAGTTCACAATCATATATTCATTCTCTTTTACTTGAAGCAGTCTGTTAGTATTAAGGTACAAAAGATCTTGGACAAAAACCAAGAAGAAAACCCCATGAACTTATTTTTACTAATGTGCAACCTATGATCTTTGTTCTGATGAGCTGTACATTTAAAGGAGCAATTCTCATTTAGATAATTGTAGAGAAAGCAAACCAGAAATTCTCAGTCTACTATTAACAGGATAGGTTACTGGGTTAGATTTTAGGGTATATACATTTACTTATCAGAGAGGCTGTCTCTGAAGCATAACCCATTTTATCTAAGATGTTGGGAACTGCTTATTTCATGGTACCAGCAAATGGAAATAGGTATTATTAAGGCTTTAGGAATTTTCCTTTGACAACAGCAGTCTATCAGAAACATGAATGACCTGGGTAAACCAAGTAAGTCCCATGGAGTGGCAAGAGAAAGTATTTCTAAGGCTCTAAAGTTCTGAGAGGAACTTTCCTTTTTTGGGCATGATACTCATTTCTTCAAGCCTTTCTTAAGGTGAGGCTTGAAAGGGTATAATTTAATCTATGTTATATGTTATATATAAAAAAATTTATTTTTCATAATCATGCTATGCATTTTAAGTATAATTCAAACTATACTTTATTAAAAAAATAAGGAATACCAAAATATTTATCTGTAAAAAGAACTTCATGGTTCTGAAGAAACCCCGTGAAAGTTCTCTTGATACCACTGAAGCAATGTTTGATTTGATTATTCACCTATCACTCAGGGAGTTCAAAGCAAGCATGAAAGAAGTTTAAAATGTGAACTAGGAACGTTAAACTTGACTCCATGTAAGGACTAACTATGGGTAACCTCTCCACAACTACAGAGAGTAACCTGGAACAAATAATCATTCCTAAAAGAAATGTTACTTCTTTCATAAGATAATTAGAATTATAACCGGTTGCATGATTCAAGTTAGAAAACCGAACTGATCTCTGAAGAACTGAAATACTTTTATCACATAGCTGTTTTACCTGATTCTGATTTTTTTTCTTTTTAGCATCTAGAATATGGGGTACTTGAAGTTACTTCTGTAATTTGCTTCCCAAACAGGTTTTGGAAGGTACAATCTGGAAGCTGTAGTAATTTATTGCTGTGTGTCTTCAGGCCGTGTTCTCTTCATCAGAGGCTTGGAGAAGGTTCTCTTGCTTCTTCTAGCTTTGCAAGGATCCACTGTTATGGGGAAATAAACCAACAATTGCTTACTTCAATGAACTTGGCAGTGAAACAAAATATAATGAATGGAAATCTAGAAGTTAGCTTTCCAGTTTAGTTAGGTGTATACTAACACCCAATACATAAAACTTAAATGGCCCTTATAGCTCAGGGACAATGGTACAGGGTTTGATTTAACAATAGGAATAGTATTTTTCCAGGGTCTTTGGACTTGGATGCTCATTTTTGGAATAAGAAAAATGAAATAAACCATACTGAGAGAAGAGGTTAATTTGGCATATGGATTAAATAATTGGCATAGTATGAAAATTATTTATTCAAAATTCCTTCACAATTTTACAGTGGATATTAGCACGGCAACATTTTAAAACATTTTAGGTGCTCTCACAATATATTTTCTACTCTAAAAGGATTTGAAATTACAAAAGTAAATGTTAATGTAATGTAAACCTTTCGACCAATTATGTCCATTATTATTGGGTCTGCATGACACATAAAAGCCTTGGAGGTGATACTGGGGTTATTCCATTATAAAAAGACTTAGCAGAGATGTTTGTGCCTCTTTAACATAAGAAGAACCTAGTGTAACAGCTGTAAGATAAGCAGAGAAAGAGACCTGATCTCAGTAGCCTTCTCTGGATGTTTTTGAAAGAACAGAAGGATTAAAAACAAACCCTCTGGGGCCGGCCCGGTGGCACACTGTGCTAGTGCGCCGCTTGGGAGCGTGGCGGCGCTCCTGC